>NC_086449.1:747278054-747570554 GCF_028390025.1 Pseudophryne corroboree
TTGAGACGGAATCAGATGTGATTTCTTTAAGTTGACAATCCAACCGTGCTGAACTAGTACATTGTACGTTAGCAACGCATGTTGGAGGAGCATCTGTTGAGACGGAGCTTTGATGAGCAGATCGTCCAAGTACGGAACTATTATCACTCCCAGGGATCTGAGATGAGCTATCATCACAGACATCACTTTGGTGAATACCCGAGGCGCTGACGAGAGACCAAACGGTAGAGCCTGAAACTGGTAATGGTTCTGACCTATCGCAAAACGCTAGAACCTCTGATGAGGTGGCCAAATCGGAATGTGTAAGTACGCATCCTTGAGATCCAGCGCAATCATGAATTCCTGTGGCTCTAAACCTGCAATTACTGACCGCAGGGATTACATCTTGAATCTGTAGTAAGTGACGTACTGATTGAGGCCCATTAAGTTCAATATTGGCCTGACCGAGCCATCCGGCTTTGGTACAAACAGACTGGAATAATAACCCTGACCTTGTTGGTGTACAGGGACCGGAATCAAAACTGCTGAATCCAACAGGGACTGAATGGCAATTAGCAGAACCGCCCTCTTGTCGTCCGAGAGAGGCAGTCCTGTCTTGAAAAACCGCAGTGGCGGGAGACAGTCAAACTCTATCTTGTAACCTTTTAACACTAAATTGCGGATCCACCCATCTGTGGATGTCTGGAACCACGCCAAATGGAACGTCTGAAGGCGTGCTCCCACAACTGGAGATCCGAGATGGGCTGGGAGCCCGTCATGCCACTGGCTTGTCGGTGACCTTAGCGTCCTGACGACTGGTGTTGGTTTGTTGAAAACCACGTCCTCGACCTCGTCTACCAGGCGTGGCTGTTCCTCTACCACGGCCTCGAAAGGGCTGAGGTCTAAAGGATTTGAATGCCGGGCCAGAGTATTTACGTCTAGGTACCGTTGGAGGCAATGGTAGGAAAACGGACTTCCCTCCCGTGGCCTCAGAAATACATTTGTCCAATTCAGGCCAAACAACTTCTCGCCACCGTAAGGTAACGCCTCTATACCTCTCTTAACCTTTGCTTGCCAAGATCGCAGCCAGAACGCTCGTCGTGCCGTAACTAGCGATGATGAAAGACGAGAAGTTAGCTGACAGACATCAGTAGAAGCTGTACATAGATACTCAGCAGCTTCACAGATTTGATCAGCGAGAAGTATAAGGTGATCGTCATGTAGGCCAGACTTGAGTTCTGTTATCCATACCATTAGCGCCTTAGTTACCCAAATTCCAACCAACCCAGGTCTAAGCAACACTCCTGCTGCTATATACATGGACTTTAGCATAGCTTCTATTTTACGGTCTGAAGGGTCTTTAAGCGTAGTAGCCGTTGGTACTGGTATGGTTAATTTTTTTGTAAGTTTTGACACAGACGAATCCACCATTGGCGGATTCTCACATGTAGATGTCACAGACTCTGGAAACGGGTAACTAGACTTAAATCGGCGAGGTATATCCGGATTCTTCTGTGTTTCTACTAACATCTTATTAAAGAGATTCCGAAACAGGAAAACACATTGGAGATCTCTGTCGTTTAGTAAATAAGATTTCATAATTTGTCAGAGGCTCCTCAGTCTCTGTAAGCTTCAGAGACTGACGCACTGCCCTGATGAGATTATCAATGCCTGGGCTGTCAAAATCTTCACTATCTGACTGCTGGTCTAATTCGGCCTGCTCACCCTCATCTTGCGCAGTGAGGTCTGGCATAGAATCGTCAGAATGCAACATAGCAGAAACTGGTAAATCATAAGACAAATTAAATTTATCCCGTCTACCCAAAGTGGACTTGGACCTTTGGCAAGGCTGAGACCCCTCCGGTAGTGCTGGCGGTCTCACCCGAGACTCAGATCTTGCCGCTTCCCGCTCGTGTAGAGCGGCGGCCAATTCTGATTGCAACCCAGCCATTACATCTGCTTGCCCATGGAGGTTCCGGGGATGAAACCAGCTTTGAAACCGGAGCGGAAATTGTATTTGTAGCTGAATTCACAAAACATACTGTACATGTGGTAGATCCATCCGGTAACACACTCTTACAGACATTGCAGTGAAACTGCTTTTTAGTTTTTGCTGGTGCCTTACTTATTATGCAGACAGACAATACAATATACAAAGACAGACAACTTGCACGACTCAGTAAAATTGTTACTAAGGTGTGTCTATATATCTATGGCTGAAGTGCAGTGCACGTAGCCAGTACTATATGAAACCTGATCCCAAATTCCCACTAACACCCCTGCGCCATCCGGTGGAGTAGAGATGTAGGGCAGGATCTTCCAAACTGAAAGAGAAACAGGATTGAACAGGAAGCATGGTTAAAATGGCCGCCATGCTTACACTAAAAATCACAGTTCAGGTTAAAACCCCTATGTAAAGTCTATAACCTGTAACCAACATGTTTTAAAAAAAAAACAACAACCCTGTTAACATAGGCTTAATAGCCTATGTAATTATACCACAAGCCAGTAGCCTTTCCTATGGTATCTCCCCCCATTTGCAGCCGCGCTGCTGTGAGGAGACTCGTTCCCCCCCCTCCCCCCCTGTGCTCCGTGTACCGTTATACAGTGTCCGGAGATCTGGTGCAGGGAGCCGGGGAGCGCGCTGTATAGCGGCGGGACGCAGCGGCTGTGGACTTACATTGTATCGGTTGCCGGGGAGCGGGTGCCGGGAGCCGGTGCTGTGTTTTAGCGGCGTGTGTGTAGCGGCGGCGGGCGGCTCTGGCGGGACGCTGTACACAACCAGCGGCGGCGGGTGGCAGTTATCAGGGAGCACTGGCGCGCACAGTTACCTGTTCCACACACAGCGGGGCGGCAGCGTGAGCTGACCGCCCCGTCCCCCAACATACCTGGACGCCTGTGGTGAGGGGCTATGACGGGGTTTCTTCTGCAAGCTCCATCCAGCCGTGCCTGCAGGATGATCTGCACTTGGCTGTGAGGGTGCTCTGTAGTGAGGGCCGACACGCCAGCAGCTGCTTGTAGCAGCTTTCACTATCCCGGACCCACGCCTTTTGGTAAGGGGAGAAGGGATGTGTAAAAAAGTTTAGAAAAAATAAAATAAAAAATAAAATAAGTATAAAGTGCTGCAGAGCTAACACTCGTGCCTGTTGCTACTATGAGCACAGAAAAAAACACTGAGGTACTCTGGGAATATGGAGGGGAGGAGAGTTACTAAATTTAAATATTCAGTGCCCTGTTCTGCTAAAGCCGTCCATATCCCAAGAGTACTCCAGTGACCCCTAGTGGATGAAAAAGAAAAACAGACTCCCAACTGACTTTTCAAACATTTGAATCTCCCCCACTGAATCTAGTCAGAAAAGAAATATGAAAAGGTTGTAGTTTTAACATCCAGGCAGGCTTAAATGAAATGTCTAATTTTGACAATGACAACTCTACCATATCTCATTGTGATCCCGGGCCAGATTCAAAGCTGGACACAATGGGGGTAATTTAGACCTGATCGCAGCAGCAAATTTGTTAGATTTGGGTGGGTTATATTGTTTCTGTGCAGGGTAAATACTGGCCGCTTTATTTTTACACTGCAATTTAGATTGTATAGTATATGACATAGTGGCAAGGGATATATAGTAACATAGTAACATAGTATCTAAGGTTCAAAAAAGACAATTGTCAATCGAGTTCAACCTATTTGTGGTCTCCTATGCACGATTATTTTGTAGAAAATTTTGACTGAAGTTGATGACTGCCGTTACGTTTTACCTTATAATAACCATAGTGCGTAACTATGCCCCGTAACCCTGGATATCCTTATCCATTAGGAATTTATCTAACCCATTCTTAAAGGTGTTGACTGAGTCTGCCATTACAACTCCCTCAGGCAGGGAATTCCAAACACGTATCGTCCTTACCGTAAAAAAGCCTTTACGCCGTATTGTGCGGAATCTCCTCTCCTCTAACCTGAGCGAGTGTCCACGAGTTCTCTGTGTTGATCTAACCAAAAACAGGTCCTGCGCAAGATCTGTATAATGTCCCCTTATATATTTGTAAATGTTGATCATGTTCCCTCTTAATCTCCTCTTTTCCAGTGTAAACATGCCTAGTCTTGCAAGCCTTTCCTCGTATTCCAGCATCTCCATACCCTTAATTAGTTTGGTCGCCCGCCTTTGAACCTTTTCTAGCTCCAGGATATCCTTTTTGTAGTAAGGTGCCCAGAATTGTACACAGTATTCAAGGTGTGGCCTCACAAGTGATTTATATAACGGGAGTATAATACTCTCGTCCCTAGCATCAATTCCCCGTTTTATGCATGCTAATATCTTATTAGCCTTCTTTGCTGCAGTCCTACTTTGGGTACTACTGCTTAGTTTGCTAGCTATGAGGACACCTAAGTCCTTTTCCAGTACAGAATCCCCTAATTTTACCCCATTTAGTAGGTAGGTGTTATTTTTGTTCTTGTTACCACAGTGCATTACCTTACACTTGTCTGTATTGAAGCGCATTCTCCATTTCGCTGCCCATGCTTCTAATTTAACTAAGTCATTCTGAAGCGACTCAGCATCCCCCACCGCATTTATAACTTTACACAATTTGGTATCATCTGCAAAAATTGACACCATGCTCTCTAGACCTTCTGTTAATGAAAATATTGAACAATAGCGGTCCTAATACTGAGCCTTGCGGCACACCACTTAGCACTTCAGTCCAAGTTGAAAAAGATCCATTAACCACAACGCGCTGCTCCCTATTATCTAACCAGTTTTTGACCCAAGTGCATACTGTGCTTCCTAGCCCTGATTCTTGTAGCTTGTAGATAAGTCTCACGTGTGGTACAGTGTCGAACGCTTTGGCAAAATCTAAAAAGATTACATCGGGGCGTGGCCTGGAGGCTGTATGAGCAGGCTGCGTTTTTAGTGAGCTCTCAGGGACCTGAGAGTTAAATCATAATATCACAGCCTCACCCTATCCTAATTGATCCAAATCCACTGGATCATATCCCTAGAGTGCTACTACAGGTGGCGAGTACGAGCTGCGGAATCGGGGAGCCGGTTTCCTGGCTCCCGCGGATTGCGGCCTACTCAACACCCAGAAGCCGGGGCCTAAATTTTCACACGGCACCCCAGCTGAGAGATCGGCCTGCCCGGAACGATCGACGGACCGGCTACCATCACACCCCTTGCAAGGGCGTCTCAGAGGACTCACCGGAGGTCCCCGCTGGCCGGCGGGAGGAGACCCAGGCTCAGACAGAAGCCGTGAAGCGCACGACGGGACACGAGTGGCGGCCATCTTGGAGACAGGAGAACGGGAAGCGGGAAGGCGGAGGCTCGGAGGAGACATCTGGCGGCCCTGGAGGTGAGCGGATAGAAGGGTCCACTCCATAGAAGTGGCTGTTCGTCTCCCCCCCTTGGTGCCGGGTCCCTTTACCAGCTACCAGCGGCGCACTGCTCCGGACGGGACTCCCCCCTCCCCCCCCTGCTTATCAGAAAGTGTGCGGCCAGAACAAAAGAAAAGGAGCGCTCTCAGTCATCTATGCTCTGGAGACGCTGGGACGTACTCAGGGGTGCGGGTCCCCATTAAGCGATAGACGAAGTCCTCCCCTCACTCACCTCATCAGTGCACACCGAAAGTACCCGTGGATACTGGGAGAGCCTGTGTGTCCCCGACCCCTCTGCGGATACACCCACGGCTGCGGATGGCCCATTGGAGGGAGCAGGAGGGAGAAGCGAAGACATGCGACCCACAGGTCTCTCATATTAGATCCTGGAGCTGTGCAGAGAGTGCTCGGGAAGCACGGCGCAGTGCCATACTCCTGGCCCTACACCTGGTGCCACCAAGAACCTTCCCTCGGCAAGGTAGTATTATCTGTCCGGGTGGAACTGGGCTTTATCCTGATCCTCTGCAAATAGCGTCCTGACCCTTAGTGTACCTGGGCGACCTGGAGTGCGGGATAGAAGTCCCCCCCAACGACACATAGGCACAAAGAAGAGGATGGCTAGTTACATAGCATTGCAAGCCTTGCTCATGCCAATGTAAAGGGAGCAGTACCCCCTACCCTTGCCAATATCTACATGACATCCTGGTGATACCAGAGACAGCGGAGCCTCAACCTTCCATATCTTACGTGATCAGAACTGCCGAGCTCTCCTACCCTGGCCTTAGCATGCCGTCCAGACGCAGTAAGCCGTCTAAGCCCACGCAGCAGCTTTCATTTTTCAAGTCATCCCCTAAGTTGCCGGGCCCTAAACCCACTGGATCCTCTGTTACAGAAACAGTATCGCAAACTCCCCCCTCTCGGGAGATACCTCCGCGTGCTTCCATAGCCGCTACAAACCTGGATAAAGTTGAAGATGGAGATGCTCTGACTGTGGGCACTATGAAACTCCTTCTATCTCGCTTTAAAGACGAAGTGGCAGCGGAGTTCCGTACCACTTTAACAGCGTGTCAACAATCCATAGATGACCTAGGGGGACGTACTGATCATTTGGAAAATAAAATGGAAGAGGTCGTGGGGTCCCATAACGGCCTACTAGACTCCCATGACGCCTTGGAAGCAGAGGTGAAGCTTTTGTGAGACAAAGTCACAGAGCTGGAGGACAGATCACGACGCAGCAACCTTAAATTGCGGGGAGTCCCCGAATCTGTGTCACATAGCAGTCTACACGATTACGCTGTGGCCCTATTCAAAGCTCTATTACCCCAGTCCCCTTCGGCAGATTTTATTATTGACCGAATACACAGACTGCCAAAGGCGAGAGCGGCCCCAGGAGACGCGCCTAGAGATGTCCTGATGAAAATGCACTACTTTCACGTAAAGGAGGCACTACAGAAAGCATCAAGACCGACGTCGGACAACTCTTCAGCCCTTAAGGGACTTCAGCTTTTCGGGGACTTGTCAGCAGCTACTCTTTATAAACGGCGCTCCTTTCACCCCATTACGGCAGCTCTCAGGAAGGCGGATATCCCTTACCGCTGGGGCTTCCCCACCAAGCTACTGATTCATCGAGATGGCTCCACTGTCTCTATTTCTACTGCGGATGAAGGAGCAAAGTTGCTCAAATCCTGGAACATTGCGGAACCCTCAGCGGACTCCTCACCCCGTCGACTTCAGCAGGACTGGTCCGCGGTGAAGTGAGGTGGCATGCTCGGAGTCGAACACCGTCCGCAGAGGCTATTTCGGTAACGTAATGACACTAATGACTCTCCAGCTATGGGTATTGGAATTCGAGGTAAAGGATGAGTTGCTGGAGAGATCCTAACGATGCTTCTGGCGACGGTGCCAGTCTGTGAGCCTTGTGTACGGACTGGACAGTATTTGTTAAGTAATGTTTGTTCCTCAGGTTCTATTTACATGCATAAGTCCCTATATGCCTTAATATTGCAGGGATGATTATGTTTCTGTTTATGTTTCGTTTATGTGTTCAGTATAGAATGCAGTATAAAATATGGCAACGGGTAGGCGCTACGCCACTAACCCCCCCCTTAGCCTACACAGCCGCCTTATCATGGCGACTGGTTATGATCTCAAGGGAGATCAATTCAGTTTTGTTTTTTTAGTTTTTTGTCTGTCTGTCCTCCCACCCCTGGAAATGTTTCCCTTCCCCTATCAGGTATATCAGCTTAAGCACGGAAATTGGTCATCGGAACTTTTAGCTCTTTTTGTAAGGGACTATGGTTAACATAGTTTCTATCAATGCCAAAGGGCTCAATTCCCCTCACAAACGAAGAGTTGCCCTAAATTGTTTTTATAAACTTAAAGCACATGTGGTGGCGGTGCAAGAGACACACTTCCAGAGCCAAAATCCCCCCTCATTTACTAACACACGTTACCCCCTCTGTTACATGGCAAATGGGCCCGCCAAGAAAGCTGGTGTGGCTCTCCTTATAGCACAACATTGCTCGTTTGTTCTGTCCGATAAATATGAAGACCCAGACGGGAGATATTTAATCTTAGTGGGTAAATTGGATAATGTAGAGACTACCTTGGTCTCCTGTTATGCGCCTAACACCAAACAAATCCCATTCCTTAGAACGTATGAAGGGAGCCCTTTTGATTTTAGGGGACTTCAATATGGTACTGGATCCTGTTGCTGACCGCTCCCGTCCGACCCGGGCCCTCCGTAACAGCCCGCCTCAGGACCCCTCAGGCAAATTTAGCCAACTGCTGGCTGAGTACGCGCTGTACGATGTCTGGAGGGCTAAACACCCACGAGAACGAGATTACACTTTTTATTCCCATGTCCATAGTTCATACTCTCGTATAGACTTAGCATTAGCGGATAGATGGACATTAGCGACTATTAGCAAAATAGACATATTACCTATGTCTTGGTCTGACCACTCTCCGATCATTGTTGTTTGGGATATTAGTAAGAGGGTGGTTCCCCACGGCCCCTGGAGAATGGGCCAGCACCTGTTGGCTCACCCTGAGGCTCACCAGGCCATTCAGCAATCTCTGGACCTATATTTGACCACCAATTGCCCCGGAGACACGTCTGTTTTTACCCATTGGTGTTCCCTGAAGGCCGTGATTAGAGGCTCTGCAATCCAAATCGCAGCTAGACTTAAGCGCGAATACAGGAGGAGACATGAATCAGCCGACAGAGAGGCTGCGCGGTTGGAAACGGCACATAAAATAAACCCCGACAATAAATCTCTTTATAAGCAACTCCTTACTGCTCGAGACAAGGTAAACGCTTTTGCCTTAACCGAAGTACATCGCAACCTGCAGCGGCTAAATCAAAATTATTATAGGCTTGGTAATAGAGCAGGAAAGTTATTGGCGCGCAAATTAAGAGGACGCAGAGCCAAAGAACGCATTCATGCTGTCCACACATCTTCAGGAGTCAAAGTAACTGATCCGGTCGAGATAGCGAACGCGTTTGCTGAATACTACTCGCAGCTGTATAACCTCAAGGATGACCCTGACACCCCCCAACCCACGTTAGCAGACATCAAAGGTTTTTTAGATGGGCTATCGCTCCCCACTATAGACGCCCAGACCCGTGACTCCCTTAGCGCCCCCTGGTTAATTGACGAAGTCATAGCAGCCATAGATTCCTGTCCAATAAATAAGGCCCCTGGCCCAGATGGGTATCCCTCCAACTTCTACAAAACATTCAAACTAACCCTTGCTCCACTCTTATTATCAGTATATAATGAAGCCTCTGGTTCCAAATGCTTCCCGAGAGAGATGTTGGAGGCCAGAATAGTCACCATCCCTAAACCAGGAAAATCCCCTACAGTGGTTCAAAACTACCGCCCTATAGCATTACTGAACACTGATCTTAAATTGTTCGCCAAGATGGTGGCAAATAGGATCGCCCCTCTCCTGCCAAGTTTGATTAACTCAGACCAGGTGGGGTTTGTTCTGGGCAGACAAGCATCGGATAACACACGTAGAGTTATTAACTTAATTGACCGCTGCCAGGCCCGGAACGAACCTCTCCTGCTTCTATCTCTGGATGCAGAAAAAGCATTCGATAGGATCCATTGGGACTACCTAAGGGTTACCCTGGGTCATTTTGGATTTGAGGGTAGAATACTTGATTCTATATTGGCATTGTACTCCTCACCCTCGGCTTCGGTTTTCACCAATGGGTACAACTCCTCCATATTTAATATTACTAATGGGACCCGGCAGGGCTGCCCACTATCACCCCTGATTTTTGTGCTAGCGGTGGAGCCTCTGGCGGAACAAATTAGGATGTCAGATTCAATTATAGGCCCAGAAGTGGGGGGGATGCCGCATAAAATCTGTCTTTTTGCGGATGATATTCTGGTGTGTCTTAGAGAGCCTGAGGCGTCCTTACCCCATCTACATTCTATATTAGACTCATATGCAGCGGTTTCCTATTACAAGCTAAACACTACTAAGACCGAGGCCCTTCCTTTGAATATATCCGACAGCACTCTTAGTCGTCTAAAGAATGATTATAAGTATGCGTGGCAACTTAGGTCACTTAAATATCTGGGTGTTCATATATCTAGGGGGCGAGACTTAATAGGATGCAACTATGACCCTCTTTATCGCATATTTGAATTGATGATTAAAGACTGGATGATGCAGGAGGTCTCCTGGGTCGGACGGGTGGCGGCGGCAAAGATGGTCCTTTTGCCAAAGTTGATGTACCTGTTTCGCACCATCCCAAGAGCTTTCCCCAAAGATGTTTGTAACAGATTCAATCGGCTTTTGACTAAATATATATGGGGAGGCTCGAAGCCGAAAATAGCGAAATCCACATTGACGGCACCTAAAGGGAACGGGGGTGTTGCGTATCCAGATCTAGAGAGACACCATATCGCTTGTTTACTTACACAGGCTAAAGACTGGTTCACTCAGAGCAAGTCTAAACCATGGGTATCCCTGGAGCGAGACGCGATATCCCCCTTCACACTATCGGATTTGTTGTGGTTGCCCACCAACTCAGTTCCAACCAGAGTTGCTGAATGTCCAGCAGTACACACAACTCTGATGGCATGGAAAGAAGTAATTAAATCTCTCCCTCCTGGTGCTATCCCCTCCCCCCAATTGTCCCTCCACACTATAGCCCTACTGATACCAGACATGCAATTATACCATTGGCAGGACTTAGGCCTCACTACCCTAAAGGATGTCCTCCAGGACGGCACCTTAGTTTCCTTCTCCCTGCTCCAAGAACAGTTTCAGATTCCCAAACAGGACTTCCATAAATATCTACAACTGCGACATTGGCTTCAAAGTTGCTTGCCAAATCGAGTTCCACATACTGATTTCCCTAAACTACTGATGTCACTTCTTACACCCAGCGGCAACAGAGGAGGCATATCACGATGGTACCAATATCTTGTGACAGAGGCCCATCATGGAGTTTTCCCTGCACAGACCAAATGGGAAAGAGATCTCCCTGCAACCTTCACTGAAGATGTATGGAGAGATATCTTTAAATCTTGTTTTAGAATTTCTAAATGCGTGAATCATTGTGAAATGTATTACAAATTGGTCCATAGGGTATATCTAACGCCAGATCGCCTGCACAAAATCTGGCCAGATGTCTCCGCTGGTTGCTGGAGAAACTGCGGGATGGTGGGAGATATCCTACATATATTTTGGCTGTGCCCAATAATTCGGGCGCTATGGAGGGAAGTGTTTCTACTTATTTCCCACGTACTGGGAGTGGTACTTTTGCCCGAACCTCTCTTGGCGCTTTTCCATTACTATGGGAAGGAAATGTCCAGCGGAGATAGATACCTATTAGGCCATATCCTTATAGCCTCTAAAGCCGCCATCGCCTCCAAATGGAAATCAGCAACTGTCCCCAATATTTCTATGATAGAAAATAAAGTCCATCAACATTATGTTTTCGAAACAGCACAGGCCAAGTATTCCTCAGGAAATACCTCTATTAGCAAGAAATGGATTAAATGGTCCCTATACAGGGAGGGTTCGGGCCAGATAGGTGCCCCTTGGGCCTCGATTTCTACTCCAGACCTCTCCGTGCTTCGCTCCCCTAGTTCATTCCAGACATTAACGGGTTAAAGTGAAGTAGACCTATTGCTTTACACTCTACTGTATTCTCATTGTTGCATTATGATACCCCTGATTTGTACTCCCCCCCCCCCCCCCCCCCCAATGTCTTTAATGTCTTTATTAGTTTTGTTTTATGTATGTCTCTTTACCCTCATCCAGATTGTTTATACCAATTCGCATATACATATTTATGTAATCTGTGTGAAAATTCAATAAAAATTTAATATTAAAAAAAAAAAAAGATTACATCGACCTCTTTACCCTGATCTAGGTTTGCGCTTACTGTTTCATAAAAGCCAAGTAAATTGGTTTGACAGGATCTGTCCTTCATAAACCCATGTTGATTCCTTTTAATTACCTTATTGACTTCAAGGAACTTCTGAATACTATCTCTTAGAATACCTTCCAATACTTTCCCCACTATTGATGTAAGACTAACTGGTCTATAATTACCTGGTTCAGCTTTACTTCCCTTTTTGAATATAGGCACTACTTCCGCTATACGCCAGTCTTTGGGAACCATACCTGATATTACTGAATCCTTAAAGATCAAAACTAGCGGTTTTGCAAGTTCAGAGTGAAGCTCCATTAGAACCCTTGGGTGAATACCATCGGGACCTGGTGATTTATTAATCTTTAAATGTTTTAATCGGTCACAGACTACTTCCTCGCATAAATAAGTACCTATCAGTGGGATATTCTCATTATTGAGATTATGTGTTAGTCCCTGAATTGGGTCCTCTCTAGTAAATAATGTTGAAAAAACTCATTTAGTGTGTCCGCTATGTCATTATAATTTTTGCTTAAGACTCCCAACTTGTCTTTTAAAGGGCCTATACTCTCCTTCTTTAATCTCTTGCTATTAATGTATTTAAAGATTTTTTTGGGATTCGCTTTGCTTTCCTTTGCTACTAGTTTTTCAGTTTCTAATTTAGCCACTCTTATTTCCTTTTTGCGTATTTTGTTACTTTCCTTATATTGCTGAAATGACTCTGCTTCCCCGTCAGATTTGTATTTTTTATCTGATGACCCTGGCAACAGGGAACAATCATTGCTGTCCAAAGGGATAAAATTAAATGACATTCCCCCGAGTTAAGAACTATTAAGCAAACAAATTATTTGTTTTAAAGAAATAACTTGAGTCTGTATTAAAATAAAAAAAATTCGATCTTCTTACCATAGAGTTTGAATATATATGTGGCATCTTTCCACTGTAACAAATGCTGTAAAATGTCAGAGCTGTCCATTGCCCGATTGCCTTGCTCATCCTTTGGCCAAGAACTCTCTATAACACTTGATACCAATCGGCCAAATTGTTCTAAATTGTAGTTACTTAATTTGCTGAGAATATCGCTGTTTGACTGTTAAATGAAGATGGTGAAACATGAGCACAAGTGGTTTGCTATACAGACATATCTATCTGTTAATTCATTGATAGATGACCTATACACATTCAGTCAAAGACATCCAGCTCAGTAAATATCCTAAAACTGTACTACAGTACCTACAGATAAATTCTAGCTCACTTCAAAAATACTTGCTCATGGACTTTAGTCAAAAGAAGCACATACATCAGGTAGTGTATGTATCCTTTACATAGAACAATAGCGTTCAAAATTGCCTAAATAACTTTGGAGATGCCAAAGTTCTGCAGTGTCATTAAGTCAATATTTTCTACTAATACATAACATATATTTATATGTTAGTACCAGCTCTCGTCATTAAATGTACTATTGTTTGGTATAAACCTCTTGTCTACATTCTTATTAATTTTATTTTTAGGGAACCCTTGCCTCTCTGCAGTGGTGAGCTTTTGTATAAGCCATTGGATGTTAGACAGAATAAAGCTGCCCAAACACCTAAAGATACAGAGGGAGATTTACTAAGCAGTGACAAAAGTGGAGAAGTGAGCCAGTGGAGAAGTTGCCCATGGCAACCAATCAACATTGATGTAACATTTATAATTTGCATACTATAAAAGTATACAGAGCAGCTGATTGGTTGCCATGGGGAGCTTCTCCACTGGCTCACTTCTCCACTTTTATCACTGCTTAGTACATGTCCCCCTTATTGTCCAATCTGGCTGGTTGGAATGAAAATCTGGTAATGGATGGGAGCAAATAACAGTTGACCATTTCAAATGGTCAACTGTCATTTGCTCTCATCCATTACCAGATTTTCGTTTCAACCAGCCAGATTGGACAATAAATCTTTATGTGTATGGGCAGTTTAAGACATAATCCTAAAAGGTTAGTGTCCCGACAGTAAAACTCGCCAGTTCACAACACCCAATATCATTCCACACCTCTATCCCTTTAGGGTTGTTATTTTTATACCACTAAGTGGAAATATCTACTAAATTTATGCCCCCACTGGCTCCCATTTATACATGTTTTCTTTACTTGTGATTTGACCAATAAATTAAATCCAAGCAGAAAGACATATTTGGCTCTTTTGAGCCACCAGCTGAACAATCAGCTCTTTAGTTACTGTAATTATTTTTTATTTTTTTTTACTGTTGTGTGCTAGCGAAACAAGCAATATAGTCCAGGTAGGGATGCGTTTGATATTTAACACAAACATATATAATAAAAATAAAAAGGCAATAGTTACAGGAAATATGAACAAATTTACCTGGCAAGCCAAATGCACTGCTTCAATAGCACAGTCCTCAAAGCATTTATTTATAGACGAGTGTAGTTCCCGAAATTGGTATTGTTCTTTACAATAAATGGTGATCTGTTCAATTGGTTCTTCCTGTTGAAAGAATAAAACATGGATTAGCAGACACATACAGTAGCACAGTTGTGATAGGGGTCTATTCATGAATCAGTGAAAAGTGTGGGGAAGTGAGCCAGTGGAAAAGTTGCACATGGCAACCAATCAGTGTTGAGGTAACATTTATAAAAATGCATTCCATAAAATATGTAGCAGCTAATTGGTTGCCAATGGCAACTTCTCCACTGGCTCACTTCTCCACATTTTCACTGCTTTATGAATACAGTCAAATTAATAACATAATAATAATAATAATAATAATAATGTATATATAAAAAGTTTCTTGGGAGACTGATCTATCCTTGTCCCCTAGATGACGAACAATGGAAGGAGATCAGATTATGTACCGCCAAGGCCTCCATAAGTGTAAAGATCAGGGAAACATGCCACAGAGTCTGTGCTTAGTGGTACTTGGTACCCACCTGACTCCAAATCATTTTTCAGAATAATAATAATAATAATAATAATAATAATAATGATAATAATAAAATAATTCATAATAATGAAAGCTTGCACTCAGCTACAACAGAGCAAATGGAATATAATTTATGTGTGACTTCCAATTTACAAGTATAGTGAATGTTATTAGTACTTATGTTGTTATGCATGTACATACGTACGTTAAATTGAATTTATGGATGACAAATCCTTTCTTGCTTTTGCTTGGTAACTCTAATGTATTATGTTTTATCATGTTACCTGTTTAATCTTTCTGAGTAATATTTGGAGAAGAGCGTCCCTCCACTTCGGAGTCACATTTTCACCAACATTAAGCAGCTGATTCCATGCCTAGATTTAAAAAATAATAATAATAATAATAATAATAATTACACTCTTGATTTTATGCAAAATACCTTGATACAAGGAAGAAGCAAGTAATTGTATAACACAAACTCCACACAAGTTTCTTACCAATAACGCATTAAGACATTGCTGGTCCCAGGCAATACCTCGTTCTAGTGCTGTTTTTTCCTTTAAACACAATGATTAATACAGTATGTACTTTAATCTAGAGGCTCATTTGTAAAGGAAGACCTGGACCAAATGAATTGTTCTTCTCCCAGCTTATTCCAATTAGTGCTACATGCATCCTATAATTGTGCTCTAAAACTAGACTAACCTATCAGCTTCCAGTATTCTGTATTTATTACATATTGCCTGAGTCAATATGCAATAAGTAGCATTCTGAAGAACACAGAGCAACAAACTGCTATTAGCTCAGCTTACTTCTTTATCAGGGAAAGATATGACTGTCCAATAGCAGTTACCTAAACCTAACAATAGATTTTTCCTTAAGCAGAGTACAGACCTATTTGGGGGTCTATTCAATTTAAGTCGGAATTTCCAAAAAGTCGGAAAATCGTCACTTTCTGACTTTTTTTAGGTTGAATCTGGATTCGACATATTCAAGTCCAATGCCGTTTTTCCGAGTTGTCGGAAAACATGTGGATCAGCGTATTAGACGTGGATCCATGTATTTTGTCGGATTTGCGGGCATTTCCAACTGGATATTGGCCCGTTTTCGACAATGTTGATTAGACCTAAAAAAAATAAAATGTTGTATCGGCAATGTTGAAAACAGGCTAAACCTGTTGGAAATGCCCACAAACTGAATACTGAAGTGTCCGATCCTCTCCATCGGAGAGGAGCCGACAATAATTGAATAGACCCCATAATGTTGAAGCTGACCAGCTAATATCAGTTGATCTGCCCGATAATTGTATAGTGTGTATGCAGGAGCGTTAACCAATAAACGGCTTCAAATGTTCCTGCAACGATCGGATCTGGAGGTCTCAACTTATGTCTTGCTTCAAAATTGCGATGCCCGACCTCTCGATCCATTTAAGAAATAAAACAGAGCTTAAAATAGATCAGTGTGTATGGGGAGGGAAACAGACCTCATATCGCTCCAAGGATCTGATCATGTATCTGATCACAGCTTCACTGTGCTAAACAATAAAAAGCACAATCACTTATGTTGAAAAGTAAGATGCTTAAAAGGCAACAGAAAGTTTGGAAGCAAAACATGTTGCTGATCTCTTGAAATTAAGGACAATAACTTGTGTTTCTGATAGGTATGTAACCCTTAGCCAAAACAGCAAAGTAGCACCAGCAGGTGAGTTGGGTGCTCACTTACAGCACTCAGTGATGGCAGCCTGCACAAGTTCAAACAGAACAAAGCGCTATTTGGGTCATTCCATGGTAACAAACGTTACATTTTGAAATATATTTCCTGTGAGGTACACTGGGTTCCACAGGGAATACATCGGGGTGTAGAGTTGGATATTGATCCAGAGACACCAACAGGCTAAAGTATTGACTGTTCCCATGATGCATTGCGGGGCCTCCTCTATAACCCCGCCTCCGGGCACTGGAGCTCAGTTTCGTTAACCAGTCCAATGCAGTAGCAGGTAAAAGAGAAGCCAGTCACATAGAACCACGTTCTCACGACAGGAGAAGGGACCAGCTGCTAATGCCATACAAACCCAAAGAAGTTAAGTGCCTCAGGGTGGGTGCCCTGTGGAACCCAGTGTACCTCGCAGAAAGAGATTTAACTATTGTAAGTCTACCATAAATCTCCTTTTCTGCAGCGGGGTACACTGTGTTCCACAGGGAATACATTGGGGATGTCCTAAAGCAGTTCCTCATGGGAGAGGACGCACAGTAGCGGGCACAAGAACCCAGCGTCCAAAGGAAGCATCCTGGGAGGCAGAAGTATCAAAGGCATAGAACCTAATGAACGTGTTCACTGAGGACCACGTAGCCGCCTTGCACAATTGCTCAGCGGACGCGCCACGGCGGGCCACCAAAGAAGTCCAACAGACCGAGTAGAATGGGCTTTGATAGCAGTAGAAGCTGGGAGTTCAGCCTGCGTATAGGCTTGTGCAATCACCATTCTAATCCATCTGGCCAAGGTTTGCTTATTCACAGGCCAGCCACGTTTGTCAAAACCAAACAGAACAAAAGAGGAATCTGACCTCCTGACAGAGGTAGACCTCTCCACGTATATACAGAGAGCTCGTACCACATCCAAAGACCGTTCTTTGGAGGACAAACCAGAGGAGATGAAGGCTGGAACCACAATCTCTTGGTTAAGGTGAAAAGATGACACCACCTTAGGCAAATAACCATGGTGAGTTCGAAGAACCGCCCGGTCACGGTGAAATATCAAAAAGGGCGGACGACAGGACAAAGCGCCTAAGTCTGACACCCTCCTAGCAGAGGCAATAGCTAGCAGAAACAAGACATTAAGCGTAAGCCATTTAAGGTCCACAGACTCAAGAGGTTCAAATGGAGACTCTTGCAGGACATTCAGGACAACAGACAAATCCCACGGAGCCACAGGAGGGACATAGGGAGGTTGAATCCGCAGTACACCCTGAGTTAAAGTATGAACGTCAGGTAGAGACGCAATCTTTCTCTGAAACCACACCGACAAGGCAGATATGTGAACCTTGAGGGAGGCCAGACGCAATACTAAATCCAGGCCTTGTTGCAAGAAAGCCAGAACACTGGAAGTACTGAATTTGAATGCATCGTAATTCTTATCAGCACACCAAGTGAAGTAAGAATTCCAGACCCTATAATAAATACGAGCTGAAGCCGGTTTACGGGCCTTTAACATAGTTTGGATGACCGCCTCGGAGAATCCTTTGGATCTCAGGAGTGAAGCTTCAAGAGCCACGCCGTCAAAGCCAGTCTGGCCAGGTCCGGGTAGACACAAGGGCCCTGAACGAGGAGGTCTGGGCGTTGAAGTAGAAGGGGATGCTCTATCGATAGACCCTGCAGGTCTGAGAAGCAATGCCGTCTGGGCCATGCTGGAGCGACTAGAAGTAGTATTCCTCCTTCTTGCTTGAACTTCCGCAGTACTCTAGGCAGAAGTGACACTGGAGGGAACAAGTAGGGCAGCCGAAAGTTCCATGGAATTGCCAGTGCGTCCACGAACGCTGCTTGAGGATCCCTTGTTCTTGATCCTAAGACCGGAACCTTGTGATTGTGTTGAGACGCCATCAGGTCTACATCCAGTAGACCCCACTTGTCCACTAGGAGTTGAAAGACTTCTGATGAAGACTCCACTCTCCGTCATGCACGCCCTGAGGAAATCCGCTTCCCATTTGAGGACTCCCAGAATGAACACTGCCGATATTTCCGGCAGATGGCGTTCCGCCCAACAAAGGATTTTGGACACTTCCATCATTGCCATGCGGCTTCGAGTGCCGCTTTGATGATTTATGTATGCCACCATGGTGGCGTTGTCTGATTGTACATGAACGGGCCTGTTCTGTATCAGAGGCAGGGCAAGAGTCAAAGCACTGAACACTGCCCGCAACTCCAGAATATTTATTGGGAGGAGAGATTCCTCCTTGGTCCACCGACCCTGGAGAGAGTGTTGCGCTAGCACCGCTCCCCAACCCCTTAGACTGGCGTCTGTAGTCCGTAGGACCCAGTTGGGGATCCAGAATGGACAGCCCCTGCTCAACTGTTGGTTCTGAAGCCACCAGCTCTGTGACAGACGAACCTCCGGAGTCCAGAAGATCATTTGAGACCTGATCCGATGAGAGAGTCTGTCCCACTTGGTAAGGATTAACATCTGTAGAGGGCGGGAATGAAACTGAGCGCACTCCACCATGTCGAAATCCGACATCATGAAGCCTAGTACTTGCATCACCGAGTGTATCGACACTTTTGGGTGAGAGAAGAAGTATCTGATCCTGTCCTGAAGTTTCAGTTCCTTCTCTGGAGACAGAAACAGCCTTTGGCTGTGTGTGTCCAGCAGTGCACCCAGGTGCACCATGCTCCGAGCAGGGACCAGCAAGGACTTCTTCCAGTTGACGAGCCACCCGTGGGCTTGTAGGAAGTTGCAGATGACTGAGGAGGACATCTTGGGAGTTCGGCAGGATCAGCAAGTCATCCAGGTATGGCAGGATTCAGAGTCCCCGACGACGTAGATGAGCCGTCATCGCGGCCATAACCTTGGTGAAGATCCGAGGGGCTGTGGCCAGTCCTAACAGCAGAGCCTGGAACTGATAGTGAAGGTTGCCAATAGTAAACCGCAGATATTTTTTATGCGATATGGCAATAGGTATGTGCAGATAAGCATCTTGCATATCCAGGTATACCATATAATCTCCGGGTTCCATGGCCAGGACAATCAAGCGCAGTGTTTCCATACGGAACTTGGACACTCTCACAAATTCGTTCAGTGATTTGAGATTGAGTATAGGTCGGAAAGACCCATTGGGCTTCGGGACTAGAAACAGGGTCGAATATTATCCTCCGCCTCTCTGGGACAGAGGTACTAGCACTACCACTACTGTATCCAGGAGGGAACGCACAACCAGGTGGAGAGCTTGTGCCTTCAGCGTGTCTGAAGGAATAACCATTGTGCAGAACTGGCGAGGAAGACGTCTTCTGAAAGAGACTGTGTACCCGCGAGTCAGCCTCCTACCCCGGGATACCCCAGTGGAGGCCCGCCCCGTCATTCCGCAGCCTTATCTTGATTGGAAGCAGGCTGACGAGCAGCCCAGGATTGTTTTGCTTTGTGCTTAGTGGTTTTGGGAACACGAGCTTGTCTCGGGTATGCCTGACCTTTTGCTATCCCTTGAGATCGAAAGGAACGAAAAGTGGTACTCTTTGTCTTCTGTGCAGAAGGATTATTATTCGGGAGAAACGCAGTCTTAGCAGTCGCCAAGTCAGTCACAATCTTATTCAGATCTTCCCCAAATAGGATGTCTCCCTTAAAAGGGAGCACCTCCAAGGTCTGTTTGGAGCCCAGGTCCACCTTCCATGACCTCAAACACATAATTCGGCGAGCCAGTATAGACGCAGTGGAGCCTTGGCCGCCATTACACCTGCCTCAGAGGACGCCTCCTGAATATAGTGGGAGGCGCTGGTAATATGAGACAGATATGTTTCCTCGTCTTTTTTGGACCAACGCAACCACTCCAATTGGGAGAGGTCGTGGCCCAAGAGGAAACAGGAATTTACCCCAAAAAGAAAACAGAAATCCGAGTACAGAGGAAAACGGGGAGGTAAAAAGGAGAGACTTAAGAAATTGAAAAAGAAAAATGCTTTGAATAATGTCAAAAGCATTTTTAACTTATCTTCAAAAAAATTTACTGAATCAGAACTCTCCCTTCTTTCAAAAGGCTTAAAGTTTTGCCCTACGGAAGATCCCAATTTATTTGATCTATATGTAGATCTGAACCGATTTGTTAGAACATTATGTAGAAAACGTTTTTTTTGCAAAAAAAGTGGATAGATCCATTACTAACGATACAATTCATATAGTACTAGACTCCACGGATGATCCAGCACTTAAAATACTGGAAGAACTAGAAAGAGATAATGACCAAGAGTCTATCCAGAAATTATTTGATATTGATAAAAGCTCATGTAAAGTTAAATCTGATTTCTTTCCGATAAGTTTTAAAAGTAGCCAAGTAGAAACATTCTATAAAGCTACACTTGATGATTTTAGAACTATTTGTCTATCAAATAACAAGACAAAGAGTAATCTAAATAAATGGGAATAGCAGGCTATAAAAAAGTTGATAGAAGACTCCTCTATTATAATCAGGGAAGCAGATAAGGGAGGTGGCTTAGTCATACAGGATAGAGACGAATATGTAAAGGAAGCACATAGACAGCTGTGCGATGAACAGTTTTATCAAATACTGTTAAATGACCACACCTCCCTTTATTTAAGCGAATTACATAGTCTGCTTAATGATGCATTAGAAGATGGGGTTATCTCCAGGGATATATACACAAAAATGGCGCTCCAAACTACACATACACTTAATAGACTCAGACGGCTGCTCACCGGTTGTGGGCGGGCAGACCCAACAATAAATCAAAAGTGAAGTATAGAAAGAAATGGGAGCGCTGAATGAGTCTAAAGAATGGATTTGTTTATTACTAAAAATAGTAAAAGCAGTGTTACATTATACACATGAATTAAAATAAAAAGTAAATAAAAAATACAAATGTACATACATATGATGACCTATTGAACGTGACTGCAATAAACCACCTGAAGAAACATGAGATGAATCTTAATAGACTTTGTTGAAAACACAATGATATTTGGTAGTTTTTTCAACCGTGCGTCCACGGATGAACAGGTAATAGACGAGGGAGACTTGTAAGAGGTACCTCTGGTGTGTCACTGTTATAAATGTAGTCTCACCTCTCTTTTGGCTTGTGCAAATGGCATGTACTGTTAGAAGCGGCTTTGTCGAGCCAGATAAACAGTGTCCCAAAGGTGAAATAACGGACACCGGCGTTGTGCTGCTGCCTTACTTTTGAGTGAAAACGGTATGTAGAACCAGTTCCTCCAATGTGTGTTATCCGATGGCACAGAACTTGTTCGTTCTGAACGCTGTACTGAGCCATGTGTGCGGCGGCTCGATGCAACCAGAGTACAGGGTGTCACGCCGCTGGAGAAATGTCCGTATTTTGCGGCTGAGCTCTCATCGGTCCACGAGGCTGGAGGCTGTCAGGGGGTTATCGCAGTCAGACTGGATCTGGATCCTTCACTGGGGTGCCTTAACGCGTTTCTCAGCCTGTATCGCGTTAAGGCACCCCAGTGAAGGATCCAGTCTGACTGCGATAACCCCCTGACAGCCTCCAGCCTCGTGGACCGATGAGAGCTCAGCCGCAAAATACGGACATTTCTCCAGCGGCGTGACACCCTGTACTCTGGTTGCATCGAGCCGCCGCACACCCGGCTCAGTACAGCGTTCAGAACGAACAAGTTCTGTGCCATCGGATAACACACATTGGAGGAACTGGTTCTACATACCGTTTTCACTCAAAAGTAAGGCAGCAGCACAACGCCGGTGTCCGTTATTTCACCTTTGGGACACTGTTTATCTGGCTCGACAAAGCCGCTTCTAACAGTACATGCCATTTGCACAAGCCAAAAGAGAGGTGAGACTACATTTATAACAGTGACACACCAGAGGTACCTCTTACAAGTCTCCCTCGTCTATTACCTGTTCATCCGTGGACGCACGGTTGAAAAAACTACCAAATATCATTGTGTTTTCAACAAAGTCTATTAAGATTCATCTCATGTTTCTTCAGGTGGTTTATTGCAGTCACGTTCAATAGGTCATCATATGTATGTACATTTGTATTTTTTATTTACTTTTTATTTTAATTCATGTGTTTAATGTAACACTGCTTTTACTATTTTTAGTAATAAACAAATCCATTCTTTAGACTCATTCAGCGCTCCCATTTCTTCTTATCTCCAGGGAGGAGTTTAAATTTTTGTTTCCTTCTTTTCCTACTATTCCTATTTACTATCACCTACTTAAAATTCATAAGTCCCTCACTGCACCCCCTGGACGTCCCATTATTCCGGGTGTTAATTCGCTTACTTCTTTTCTTTCTGCCTATGTTGATAGGTACTTACAGCCGCGTGTCTCTCGGTTGAGGTCACAAGTCCGAGATACTATGCATTTTTTGCAATTAATTCAAGGTATTTCATGGAAACCATCATATCTTTTTGCAACATTGGATGTTGTGGACCTGTACACCAATATCCCTCATGGACTTGGTGTGCGGGCCATAGAGAAAGTTTTGAATAGGGATGGTGACCTCAATATAAACAGAAAAGGGACCCTTATTCAAGCGCTTACTACAAGAACTGCAGCTGTATCCTTCAGAAAGCACCGCTCAGCCAATCAGTGCACCAAAGTTTAAACAGGAAAAAATAAAATGTTTCTAAAAGACTCTTTCAGCGCTATTCTTAAATCAGCTTTTTAAGTTCAATAAAGTCCCATAATGAGACACAATCTCCAATCTGAAACAATCCCTTGTGTCTTTTCTATACACCACATGTAATACAGTCCCGCACTTCTTTTTAAAACGTAGATTTATTGAATAAAAAATAAAAGATAAAAAACGTGCTTCTTCTAAAACATCCAAAAAATCAAATGCACTTTACACAGCTTTACATTTGGGGATAGCAGCATTGAAGTTGTTAATCACTGGGCAGGGGTTTTTATCTCACCGGGGGTATATTTACTAAAAGTCTTATTTTTCAGAAATGAGATTAAAGTGCAAACACGAATGACATTGAATGTGTAATTTTGCAACTTTTTGAATTTATTACGACTCATTTACCAAGTTGTCGTATTTTAAATTTTCGAGTTTTCCGATGTCGATGTCATTCGTATTTTTTGGCAGTGTTTTACGGGAGTGAATAGTAAAACACTGCCGACATTAAAACAATGAAACTCGGCCGGATCTGTGAGATCCGTGCAGGGTTTCGTTGTGCATCTTTAAAAAAATTAAAAATAGTTTAAAGTCTGATAAAAAAAATGCGTGGGGTCCCCCCTCTTAAGCAAAACCAGCCACGTCGTGGCACCCTCCTGATTGGCTGTGACCTCCTGTAGTGTCAGTGAGGCTGTGCAGTGAAGATACAATGTAGCACATAAGCGGACCATTGTATCCAATGATGGGAACTTTGCGGTCAGCGGTTGAGGTTACTCGCGGTCAACTGCTGACCGCAAAGTTCCCATCATTGGATACAATGGTGCGCCTATGCGCTACATTGTATCTTCACTGCACAGCCTCACTGACACTACAGGAGGTCACAGCCAATCAGGAGGGTGCCACGACGTGGCGCTCCCTGATTGGCTGAAGGGACCCTCTTTGACAGGAGTCAGGGGGGGTCCCGGCAGACGGGGAAAGGGGTCCCATGTGTAAACATGGGACCCCTTTCAGTGCGTGGATCGGGTATGCGGTTTGTTTTTTTGCCAAGTACGTGGATTATAAAAAAAGGACACGACACACTGGATTTAGGGGAGTATAATTTTATTTTCAGGTACCCTGGAATCGACGTCGAGACGTGGGCCGAGTCGGCATCCGAACATAGGTAAGTATGTGTGTGTCGGAATGTATGTAATAAAGTTGTACTTTCAAGGTGTGTGTCCTGTTTTTATTTGGGTATTTTTTTTGCAGAAGAACTATAGGTACCAGCGGGCCCGTTTAAACCCCGCATGCTGGTACTTGTGGTTCTCCAAGTACCAGCTTGCGGGGGAGGCTTGCAGGGACTTGTAGTTCTTGTGCAAAAAACAATATTCACTTAATTTACACTTGGCTATCAGCCCCCCATCCGCAGCCCATGGATGGGGGGGACAGCCTTGGGCTTCACCCCTGGCCCTTGGGTGGCTGGAGGGGGGGGACCCCTTGCTTTAAGGGGTCCCCACTCCTCCAGGGTACCCCGGCCAGGGGTGACTAGTTAGTGATTTAATGCCAGGGCCGCAGGGACCTATATAAAAGTGTCCCCCGGCTGTGGCATTATCTCTCTGACTAGTGGAGCCCGGTGCTGGTGTAAAAAATACGGGGGACCCCTACGCTTTTTGTCCCCCGTATTTTTTGCACCAGGACCAGGCGCAGAGCCCGGTGCTGGTTGATTAAATATGGGGGAACCCCAGTCATTTTTTTCCACATATTTTTTCAACCAGGACCGGCTCAAAGAGCCAGAGGCTGGTTTTGCTTAGGAGGGGGGACCCCACGCAGTTTTTTTTTCGAATTTTACATCATTTCCCACCCATTCCCACTGATAACCATGCACGGATATCATGGATCCGTGCATGACTATCAGAAAACGGTAAAAAAAAGCAGGTCTGTTTTAAAACTGCTTTTTTTTCGATTTGTATTTTTTCACGGCAGGGTTTGGCTATTGCCGGCAGTGTTTGTGAAATACAATTTTTTGTAAATTACCGAGTTGTATGAAAAAAACAGGCGTATTTGACCGATGGTGTATTCAATCGTATTTTTTTTCTTTGACTTAAAAAAAAATACGAATGCCCTCAACACTGCCGAGATTTGCGTTTAGTAAATTCCCGAGGTGACACTTTGAAGAAAAAACACCATCTCGGTCAAAATCGGGAGCTTAGTAAATATACCCCCGGACCTCCAGGACGCCGTTGTATTGCACGGTTCCGCCTTTACCACCAGGGATTTTCTGCCCGGGGCTGTGCACAAATTTCAGGCTTGATCTAACCGCTGGTAGTCCAAAGACTCCTTTCCCCGAGCCGCTTCTGAGCTGCTGATCCTCCCACTGCTCGGCTAACTCCAACTGTGTAAAGCGTAATGTCGATCATGCCATGATTAAGACCCTGGACGGGTAGAAACGCGTCGGCGGCTACAGGTGCATCTGGTCACGATCGAAATTACGCTTTACACACTTGGAGTTAGCAGAGCAGTGGGAGGATCAGCAGCTCAGAAGCGGCTCGGGGAAAGTAGTCTTTGGACGACCAGCAGTTAGATCAAGCCTGAAATTTGTGCACAGCCCCGGGCAGAAAATCCCTGGTGGTAAAGGCGGAACCGTGCAATGGGGGTCATTCCGAGTTGTTCGCTCGGTAAATTTCTTCGCATCGCAACGATTTTCCGCTTAGTGCGCATGCGCAATGTTCGCACTGCGACTGCGCCAAGTAAATTTGCTATGTAGTTAGGAATTTTACTCACGGTTTTTTCCTCGTTCTGGTGATCGTAACGTAATGTGATTGACAGGAAGTGGGTGTTTCTGGGTGGAAACTGGCCGTTTTATGGGTGTGTGTGAAAAAACGCTACCGTTTCTGGGAAAAACGCGGGAGTGGCTGAAGAAACGGAGGAGTGTCTGGGCGAACGCTGGGTGTGTTTGTGACGTCAAACCAGGAACGACAAGCACTGAACTGATCGCAGATGCCGAGTAAGTTTGAAGCTACTCAGAAACTGCTAAGAGGTGTGTAATCGCAATTTTGAGAATCTTTCGTTCGCAATTTTACTATGCTAAGATTCACTCCCAGTAGGCGGCGGCTTAGTGTGTGCAAAGCTGCTAAAAGCAGCTTGCGAGCGAACAACTCAGAATGAAGGCCAATATAACGGCGTCCTGGAGGTCCGGTGAGATAAAAACCCCTGCCCAGCGATTAACAACTTCAATGCTGCTATCCCCAAATGTAAAGCTGTGTAAAGTGCATTTGATGGAGATTTTTTGGATGTTTTAAAAGAAGCACGTTTTTTATACTTTATTTTTTATTCAATAAATCTTCTACGTTTTAAAAATAAGTGCGGGACTGTATTACATGTGGTGTATAGAAAAGACACAAGGGATTGTTTTAGATTGGAGATTGTGTCTCATTACGGGACTTTATTGAACTTAAAAAGATGATTTAAGAATAGCGCTGAAAGAGTCTTTTAGAAACATTTTATTTTTTCCTGTTTAAACAGGGATGGTGACTTCACCGAGAGACACAGAAGCTTTCTGTTAGATTCTATTTCGTTTATTTTGTCACATAATTATTTTCTTTTTTCTAACACTTTTTATCGTCAGTTTATGGGCACGCCCATGGGGACCAGATTTGCGCCAAGCTACGCAAACCTTTATGTGGGGGAAATGGAGGAGGAGCTCATTTGGGGGAGTGGGCGTGGTGCGAGTCTGGTCCTCTATGGCCGGTTCATAGACAATCTATTTATTATTTGGGATGGGGATTCTAGTTGCTTCACTGATTTTGTTAATTATCTCAACACCAAAACTTATAATTTAGTTTTCACTTCTAATGTCAGCTCTCATAAACTTACCTTCCTGGACATAACCCTAGAAATAGTGAATAATCAAAACCAAACATCTAATTTTGTTAAGGATGTGGGCAGCAATGCTTACTTAAATTATAGGAGTGCTCATCATGTTGCCTGGAAAAACAATATACGTAAAGCACAGGTTCTCAAACTCGGTCCTCAGGACCCCACACAGTGCATGTTTTGCAGATCTCCTCACAGAATCGCACGTGAAATAATTAGCTCCATCTGTGGACCTTTTAAAATGTGTCAGTGAGTAATTAATACACCTGTGCTCCTGCAGGGTGTCCTGCAAAATATGCACTGTGTGGGGTCCTGAGGACCGATTTTGAGAACCTATGACCTAAAGGACAACTATTACGGTTGCGTAGGAATTGTTCCACAATGGAGTCCTTTACTGAACAAGCTAAATCATTATTGGAAATCTTTAAATGTAAAGACTATCCTCAATACTTATTGGATCAAGCTTTAAAAGAAGTAATGGATATCGACAGGCAATCTTTATTACGCACGAAGGATAGTAATATGTCACAACTAGATAATAGAGAATGGGCATTTATCACAAAATTTAATTCTAGAACAAATGACATTAAATCTATAGTAAAACGTAATTTCCACATGCTTAGAAGTGATCCCATTCTATGTGATATTCTACCACCTAGGCCTGATTTTGTTTTTAAAAGGAATAAAACATTAAAGACTTTATTAGCACCAAGTCAATTAAAAACAAAGGATGAGGATAGGAATATGGAAAAAACATGGTTAAAAAGTAATATTAAAGGATTTTATAGATGTGGGGCAACTAGGTGCACAACATGTGTGCATGCCTGTAATAAGACCATCATGATGGGGAAGAATATTTCTATCACTAGCTTCATCAATTGTAACTCCTCATGGGTGATATATTTGTTACAATGTGATTGTCATCTAAAATATGTTGGTAGAACAACAAGGATGTTGAAAACAAGGTTTATGGAGCATAGGAGAAATATAGTAAATGGAGTCACTAAGCATAGTGTCTCAAGACACTTTGCCCTTTGCCATAATAAAAATCCTTCTTGTCTTAATATAACGGGTTTAGAACACATCCCCAAAACTCTCGGGGGGGCGATAGGTTCACAAGGTTGTGCAGACAAGAAATCTTTTGGACTTTTCAACTTAACACACTTTTCCCAAGTGGCTTGAATGAAGCACTTGAGCTGAATGCTGTGTTATAGTACTAATTAAACAAAATAAAAAAAATAATATTTTGTTTTTGTTTTGTTTTTTGTTTTTAGCTGAGTAAGAATTATATATCCTATACATCTATTTAGATAATATATGTATTTCTCTATGTATAATATTTGATCTACTTTGGCATATGACTGCAGGTATAATGATAGGTAATAGAAATAAGTATTGTGTTATATTATAATGTGACCACAAGATGGCGTTTTCTGACGTCAGCCTATCAATTGTAGAATGATAATATAAAATCAATTTCTATAGATATAAACTGATGTTTTGATGAAAGAAAATGTATATACTTATACTCCAATATGGATTTTATAAGTAGAAACTGCTTTTAAAGTTGTGAATCATGTGCTTGCTAGTATATACAAGGACTAATATGGAGTGATTGCTATTGGATCGGGCGATCACATGGTGTATAGAGTTACATTCAGTAGGGTTGAGGCTAGATCCAAGTGGCCTAAGGGACCTTTTCCGCCAGGGGGAGGAGACACGACCCAAGGGAAGGAGCTAGGCCAGCGGGACAGTTGCGCTACTATCCCCGCCACCAACTATTACCTTTAGTAATTAGGTGGCGAGCGAAGCGAGCCACCGAGCCCGAAGCGTGGCGAGCGAAGCGAGCCCGCGAGGGTACTTTTCGGGTACCCTGTTCGGCCGTAGCTCCTCCCCCTGGTGATGTGTCTCCTCTCCTAGGTACGTCACAAGGTCCCTTCTCCCACTCTGATATAGAACCAACCCATTCAGTAGCTCCCTCTGCAGCTAACCATGACACTTCCGGTTTCCGGTCACATGATCGGAATCGGGAGTTGTGGGTAGTGTAGTCCCCGGGCTGTTTGTCATTAGGAGGTCCAGTGGGCTGGTCGGCTCCCGGTAACGTGATGGTATTGACAACCAATAACATCAAGGATGCGTTCCAAACGCAGGAAGTGTGTCCCGCGATCACGTGACCGGGAACCGGCTTCTGAGGTAACTGATTTAATGATAAAAACTTGTATAATGTATGAAATATAATTAAGATTATTCTTTGGGAGTCTCAATGTCTGTCACTAAATAAGAGAGCTGAATATTTAATGTTATTTATGATTTGTTTACAAATTGATTAAGACACACCTGTATTGAACGGGCGATTAGCACTGCTTTATAAAGGGCACCAAAACACTGCAGCATATCACCTTGAAAAAGATGTGTGAAACAGCGAAACATGTTGGTGGAGTAGCTGGACTCATTTATTTCATCCTAAACTAAGCCTGGAAGTCAGATATAGGAACACCCACTGGCGATTTGTTTATCTGCAAACCTGGACCTGAGCTGTTTAATGGAACAAGTGGAACCTAGAACCAAGCCATTACAGGGTCCTATTTCAATCAGAATTGGTAAATATTCCATTCGCTTCATCTGTTCCTGGACTGTGGCTATAATTGGATGAACTGCACTTTCTGAGTTCCAGCACTTTTTTCAATTCTATATATCATTATATGGAACTTTTTACTGAATGCAGTGCTATATCATGCCCTTATTAAACCTATGTTTTTAATTAATGTTGCAACAGTAGGATTATACAGAATACTAATAAAATTGTGTTGGTTATATTTTAATCTATTCAGCTCTCTAGCGCCAATTTCTTTTTATGCTTATTCATGAGACAGATATTGTCTGGCAGTGTTAGATATATCCTGAGGTAGTTCTTCCTCTAATGCCTGAACCCTTGCTTCAATTCCTTTTGCGGCCCAGGAGGCTGCTATAGTGAGTCTATATACAGCACCTGTAAGGGAGTAAATATACTTCAGGCATCCCTCCACATGCTTATCTGTTGGTTCATTCAGTGAGGTGACAGTGGTGACAGGCAGAGTAGATGACACCACAAGACGGGTAACATGGGAGTCTACCAGCAGCGGATTTTTCCACTTGTTACTCAACTCCGCAGGGATAGGATAACGAGCTAGCATCTTCTTAGACAGGGAGAATTTCTTTCCTGGAGAAGACCAGGGTTCCCGACGTATGTCTATTAAATGGTCAGAATGTGGTAAGACAACTTTAGCAACCTTGTGACGTTTAAACTTGTCAGGTTTCTTAGACGCAGTAGTGGGATCTACCTAATCATCAATTTGTAGAATCAGCTTAATAGCCTCCACTAGGTCAGCAATATCAACCTGAGTTGTAGGTTCCTCGTCAGAAGCAACTGTATCAGTATCTGACGGATCAGTATATTCCCCATCCTCATCAAAAGTATTATCTGAAATATTAGTGGATTGTGAGGAGGAAGCGGCCCGCTTAGATGACCCCTTGAACCCAGAGGGCCGTGGGGTAGAATTTTGTCTAACCAAAGATTGATTCAATTGTTGCATCTGGGTAGACAGAGTGTCCGCCCAGGGCGGATTTACTACAGGGACAATATGTTGCAATGGTACAGGAGGTCCCAAAGGGGGCGTAAGACGTGTCAGCAGCGCATAAGACATATTGGAGAACGCTGTCCAAGGTGGCTCATGATTGGGAGATGTATAGCACCCACTACACAAACCATCAGTTAAAACTTCCCCCTCAGGTAAATCCTTGGCGCAAGCACTGCATGATGCAGGAGCACCCATGAATTTCCCGCCTTTTGTGGCAGACATTATAGTGAATGCAGCCGTAGAGCGTAAAAGTACAATATAGCCAGACAAATACAATACCTGCTAAACACTCCCTTATTTATGTGACAGTAAATACAGAACATAAATAGAGAATAAATGCGGTATAAGGTGATTGAAGAGCGCAGTAAAATACACTTATACTGTGCAGTACTATATATGAGACCCTGACGCACCTAGCCCCCCCAGGGTAAAGAATACAGTGATAGCTATAGCTGTGATACACTGAAAGTGAAATTCATACAGCAGATGCAGGCACATTCAGTCACAGTGACAATGCAGAAATTATTTTAGACAAACAATAAAACTGCACTGGACTAGTAAATATATGTTATATATATATATATATATATATATATATATATATATATATATATGTATGTATGTATATATATATATATATATGTATATATATATATATATATATATATATATATATATGTATGTATATGTATATATATATATATATATATATATATATATATATATCAATGCACAGCTAGAGACTGGATGTATGTATCAGAACACTTGTACCAAATATTCTGGGAGATAGACACTTGTTCTTAAAGAACACTGTCTTTAAAATGACATGTAGAATACAGTGCTTAAGTGACTGTAAAATCACAGTGCTGATGAATGCAGGCGGATTTACAGAGGAGACTTTGCCCTGCAGTCCCGGAGACCAGACGCAGCTACTTGAGAAGATGGCACCGAAATCTCAGACAGAGAGTGATAAGAAGCTCCAGGGCGGGAACACAAGCAGTAGATTGCGCCTGGAGCTGGGGGAGGGGCTACAGGTCAGCGCCTTATCTCCTATGCTGGTCCTCACCACCAGGTACTGTGGAGCCTAATAAAACTGATTTTTCACAATACGACCTGTGCTCCCTGCCCTGGTGGATATAGTGGGTTCCTTGTACTGACACAGTGTCCATGCCAGCGGCGCTGTCCGTCTCCTGGGACCGCGACCAGAACGCGGTTTAGCGGCGGGTCCCGCATGGGGGACCCTCTTCCCTACTCCCTAAGAAGCAGCAACGCGATTCAGGAGAGCGTCAGCGGTGGTGTGCCTGGGAACCGAAGCACCTCCGCAGCAAGTACCCAGGAACTCAGCCAGTGGGAGTATTTAGCGCTGCTGGGAAGGTGATGGAGCCGCCGCACAGTATGTCACCATGACATATAAAGTGCTGTAGCCCTTGGAGTCATCTAAAAGCTGTTTTCAGGGCTGCCTAGCGCAGCCCCCCCAGTTAAGTGACTTCTCTGCAGGCACCAACTTACAAACTGAGCTCCAGTGCCCGGAGGTGGGGTTATAGAGGAGGCCCCGCAATGCATCCGAGGAACAGTCAAAGCTTTAGCCTGTTGGTGCCTCTGGATCAAAATCCAACTCTACACCCCGATGTATTCCCTGTGGAACACAGTGTACCCCGCTGCAGAAATATATTTTTTGGAGCATGTGTTTTGAATATTTTGTGCAAAGTAAATGTTGTTTGGTGGTTACATAAAAATACCATTTTCATGGAATGACCCATTTGTGATTCTCATAAAGCAATATCTATAGTTTTAAGTGTCTCCATCATTACTATATAGGGATTAACAGTTCCAGAAGTTGTCTCTTACACTATTAACGATGTTACCAATTCTACATTCCAACACAAAAGTTTGTCAGACAAGATCCCTTCAAAAAGGAGTGCTATGATAGAGTTACCATTGTTAACACTCTTTCTGCAAAGTACACAGGGTTCGATAGGGACACATCGGGGTGTAGAGTGGATCTGGATCCAGAGGCACCAACAGGTAAAGCTTTAGCTGTCCCAGGATGCATAGGGGCCTCTTCTATAACCACGCCTCCAGGCACTGTGAGCTCAGTTTTGTTAACCAGTCCAATGCAGGAAGCAGCCAAGAGAGAAGGCAGATGTTAGTCACATAAGAACACAATCTCACGACAGGAGAAGGTACCAGTGGCTAATGCCATACAAACCCAAAGAAGCTAGGTGCGTCAGGGAGGGCGCCCTGTGGAACCATGTGTACATGGCAGAAAGAGTGTTAACAATGGTAAGTCTACCATAACACTCCTTTTCTGCAACAGAGTACACAGGTTTCCACAGGGAAACATCGGGATGTCCTAAAGAAGTTCCTCAAGGGAGGGGATGCGTCCATAGGAAGCCGGCGTCCAAAGGAAGCATCCTGGGAGGCGAAAGTTTCAAACCCATAGAACCTAAGAAACGTGTTCACTGAGGACCAAGTACCCTCCCTGCACTATTATTCAGCGGACGCGCTACTGCGAGCCACCCAAGAAGGTCCAACAGACCGGATAGAATGGGCCTTAATCGAAGCTGGAGCTGGAAGACCAGCTTGCTCGTAAGCATGTGCAATCACCATTCTAATCCATCTGGCCAAAGTTTGCTTATTTTCAGGCCAGCCACGTTTGTGGAATCCAAACAGGACAAAGAGGTCATCAGACCATCTAATAGAGGCAGTACTGTCCACATAGACATGGAGAGCCCTAACCACATCTAAAGAACAATCTTTAGCCGACAAATCCGAAGAGATAAAGGCTGGAACCACAATCTCTTGGTTAAGGTGAAATGAAGACAACACTTTAGGTAAATAACCGGGTCGAGTTCGGAAAACCGCCTTGTCACGGTGGAAAATCAGAAAGGAGCTTTGTCCTGTCGTCCACCCTAAGTACGAAACCTATCTTGCAGATGCAATAGCCAGCAAGAATAGGACCTTGGCCGTGAGCCATTTAAGATCCACAGATTCATGAGGATTAAATGGAGACTCCTGCAGTGCTTTCAATACAAGAGATAGGTCCCATGGAGCCACAGGAGGGACATAGGGAGGCTGAATCCGTAGAACACCCTGAATGAGCGTATGTACATCAGTACCAGAGGCAATCTTGCGCTGAAGCCACACTGACAACGCAGATATGTGTACCTTGAGGGAGGCCAGCTGAAGACCTAAGCCTCTTTGCAGAAAAGCCCAAATTCTAGAAGTTATGAATCTATTGGCGTCATAATTCTTATCAGCACACCAGATGAAATAAGAATGCCACACTCTGTAGTAAATCCGGGCAGAGACCAGTTTGCGGGCCTTCAGCACAGTCTGAATTTCAGCCTCAAAGAACCCTTTGGACCTCAGGAGAGATGCTTCAAGAGCCCCGCTGTCAAAGCCAGTCTGGCCAGGTCCGGGTAGAGTCAAGGGCCCTGTATGAGGAGGTCTTGACGCTGAGGAAGTAGAAGGGGACGCTCGGCCGAGAGACCCTACAGGTCGGAGAACCAGTGCCATCTGGACCACGCTGGAGCGACTAGAATTAGCATTCCTCCTTCTTGCTTGAACTTCCGCAGTACCCCGGGCAGGAGTTACACTGGAGGAATTATGAAAGGCAGCTGAAAGTTTAACGAAACTGCCAATGCGTCCACGAACACTGCCTGAGGATCCCTGGTCCTGGATCTGAAGACCAGAACCTTGTGATTGTGTCGAGATGCCATGAGGTCCACGTCTGGCAGACCCCACCTGTCTACTAGGAGTTGGAAGACTTAGGGATGAAGACTCCATTCTCCTGAGTGAATGTCCTGGCGACTTAGGAAGTCCGCCTCCCAGTTCAGGACGCCTGGAATCAGGGGCATAGGGAGGGCGGTTCCGGTGGAGCTCGAGCTCAAGGCGCCCAAGACAGTAGAGGGCACCGCAGCTCGACTCCGCCAGGAACCTCCGTCTGGCCGCACGCAGCTCGAAGCCGCAGCTGTCAGTCACTGACAGCTGAGAGATCGAGCTGCGACTGCAACAGCCTTCTCCCTCCCCTCCGCTCACCTCCCCTCTCCGACTTGCGTGTGATGTCACGCATCACACGCATGGGTGTCACATCTGACTTCATGACGTCAGACGGGCGGGGACGCGGCGTCGGGCAGACTCAGAGGTACGGAAACCATCCTGCCTGACTGTGTGCATAGAGTGGGGCTGCGGCCGCCGGGCCACGGGCACACACTGTTTAATTACTATATAGCTGGGTGGTCCATGCATTATTAATTTATGATTATTTCTGTGAGGTCATACTAGCCATATATGTATATATATATATATATATATATATATATATATATAAAACACATACATACACACACACACACATATATATATATATATATATACACACACACATATATTTATAATGTAAATATATACATGTATAAATAAATATATATATATATATATATATATATATATATATATAGTTAGTGGGGATTGAAAGTTTGGGCACCCCAGGCAAAAATTCATTTTAATGTGCAAAAAGAAGGCAAGGAAAGATGGAAAGATGGAAAAATCTCCAAAAGGCATCAAATTACAGATTAGACATTCTTATAACATGTCAAAAAAAGTTTGATTTTATTTCCATCATTTACACTTTCAAAAGAACAGAAAACAAAAAATGGCATCTGCAAAAGTTTGGGCACCCTGCAGAGTTACTACCTTGTACTGCCCCCTTTGGCAAGTATCACAGCTTGTAAACGCTTTTTGTAGCCAACCAAGAGTCTTTCAATTCTTGTTTGAGGTATCTTCGCCCATTCTTCCTTACAAAAGTCTTCCAGTTCTTTGAGATTCCTGGGCTGTCTGTGACGCACTGCTCTTTTAAGGTCTATCCATAGATTTTCAATTATGTTGAGGTCAGGAGATTGTGAAGGCCATGGCAAAACACCTCATGTGTGTGTGTCCTGATGACGGGGGGCAGTACCCCGAAACGTTGAATAAATCACCGCATTTGATTCACTAATTCTGCAGTCCGGGAGTGCCTCTATACATTGCTTGCTGTATAAAAATAAATAAATATATAATCGAATGGACTGGCACTCCAACTTGCGGTATAATATGTTCCGGTGCCCTCTCGCAAAAATAGGCTAGGTAAAAACAGGAAAGAACGCAGCAGCACTCGGAGTCTTCCAAAACAGAAATCGTGTATTAAAAAATAACTTCTTGATCTCCCAACGTTTCGGGGCTAACATGTTACTCACCTTGACAAAGGGGCATGTTAGCCCCGAAACGTTGGGATATCATGAAGTGATTTTTTTAATACACGATTCTGTTTTGGAAGATTTCGAGTGCCGCTGCGTTCTTTCCTGTTTTTACATATATACATTTCCTTTAGTGTACTTTATTAGACCATTTCTGTCAGTCCGCATGTGCCAGCTATTTTAAATATATATATATATATATATATATATATTTATTTTCCAAGAGTAGCATGCCCTAACATGTTGGCCACGCCCCCAATTAAGTACAGGGGAGGGGGGGGGGGGGCGCCAAAACATACCTTGCTCCAGGTACCATGACGCCTTGCTACACCTCTGCCTGGAATGAACACTGCCGATATGGCTGGTAGATGGCGTTCCGCCCAACATAGGATTTTGGATACCTCCAACATTGCCATGCGGCTTCAAATGCCGCCCTGATGGCTTATGTATGCCACTGTGGTGGCATTGTCTGATTGTACCAGAGGCAGGGCGAGAGACAGTGCCTTGAACACTGCCCTCAGCTCCAGAATATTGATCGTAAGTAGTGATTCTTCCTCGGTCCAACGACCCTGAAACGAGTGTTGCTCCAAAACCGCACCCCAAAACCGAAGACTGGCGTCCGTCGTCAGTAGGACCCAGTTGGGGATCCAAAAGGGATGGCAACTGCTCAATTGCTGGTCATGGAGCCACCAGGATAGCAACAGACGAACCTCCGGAGTCAAAGAGACCATTTGGTATCTGATCCGATGAGGTAGTCCGTCCCACTTTGAGAGAATCAACCTTTGTAGGGGACGAGAATGAAAATAGGATTTTGGTACTTACCAGGTAAATCCTTTTCTTTGAATCCATAGGGGGCACTGGAGTACTCTTGGGATATGGACGGCGTAGCAGAACAAAGGCACTGAATATTTAAATTTAGAACTCTCCACCCCTCCATATCCCAGAGTACCTCAGTGTACGAACCCAGTGTTTTTACTGAGCGAACTGCTATAGAGAGGTTGACAATGGAGAATTCCTATAACATACCGGACAACAACAAAGTTGACCCATAAAGTTAATGTCAACTAAACAGTTGACAGCATAACCGATAGACCTTGATAGTTTGAACCAAAAAGGTGAAAATGTGTTACCATAAGCTCCTTTGAGCGTAATACAAACAAGGTAAAACCTGTTACCCTAAGCTCCTCTGAGCTTAAACAACCCAGGTAAACTGCTCTGGGTGGGCGTCCAGTGACCCCTATGGATTCAAAGAAAAGGATTTACCTGGTAAGTACCAAAATCCTATTTTCTTCTTCATCCACTAGGGGTCACTGGAGTACTCTTGGGACGTACCAAAGCTTCCCTCGTGGGCGGGAGAGCTGTTTGACACTTGTAACAGTAGGCAGCCAAAGCTAGATGCTGATGCCGCAACCATTCACAACGTGTAAACGTGCACAAACGTGGTGCACTGAAGGCTATGTAGCCGCGTAGTAGACGCTCCACGACCCGCTGGAGCTGACATTCCCACAGAACCTGTGGGATGAGCGGTTACTGACGTAGGCGACTGTAACTTAGCCTTAAAGTAAGCCTGACTTGTAGTCATTGTTATCCAACTGGATAATGTCTGCTGAGAAAACTGGCTAACCCCAGTTGGCAGCATAATAGAGAACAAACAACGTATCCGTATTACGTACTGTAGACGGTCGGGACATATAGACGCGTAATGCGTGTACCACATTCAGAATTCTAGAATGTGCTGTCAACACAGGAACCACTATTGGTATACTGATTGCTTTGTCATGAGAAAACGTAAATACGTGGCTTGGAATACAAGGCACCCAAATATGAAAACAAAACCCTTGCCAAAGCTAAGGCTAGAAGAAAAATGTTTTCCCAAGTGAGAAACTTAATCCCCATTTGTTGTAAGGGTTCAAAATATGAAAACTGTAAGAAATGTGAACCCAACCTCAAGTCGCCTGGCGCTGTAGGTGGGATAAATGGAGGCTGCACTTTGATGACACCTTGTATAAAGGTGTGTACCGACGCAATAGAGTCAAACGTCTTTGAAAATAAGTTGACCACACAGATACCTGCACCCTCAGTGCAGATAAACGCAGTTCTCCATCCCACCCTGTTTGTAAAATAACAGAATACGGGTAACTTGAAAGATGATGTCGGAAACTTCCGAGCTTTACCACCTATATATGCACACCAAATTTGTAATAATGAATTTGTAATAATGAGCTGCCTTAAGCAGCTTACTAGCTCGTAACATGATAAGTATAACCGATACTGTAATGACCTATTTCTTTTCTTAAGAGGGCGGTCTGAACCCCCCACCCCGTCAACCGCAGCCGCGGTATATAGGTAATAGGTACTTAGGTAACTAGGGGTAAAAGAACGTTCCCTGTTGTAACAGGTTGGACGTATTATGAGCGGACCAAAATCGTGTGCCAGTATTCCTTGGAGATTCGAGAAGCAAGCTCTCCGAAACCCATGAGATATCACTAGTATGACTGTGACGAACTGTCTTATGATCCGTTTTCGCAACGGAGAGAGCAGCGGAAAATGGTGGAGCCAGATACACGATGCTGTATGACCACACGAATGTGAGAGACTCCACCGCCACTGCCCTTGTGATCTGTCGTTCTGTACACATACTGAGCGTTTGTAATTGTGGCGAGATGCCATCATGTATACCTGAGGGTAACTCCTTTTGTGTACTCACATATGAAACACCTCTGGATTTACTGTCCAGTTTTCAGGATATAAATCCTGACGGGCGAGATCATCTGTCTAACAGATGTCCACTCGCGGAATGAACCCCGTTGACATCCTCCCATAATGGTGTTGTGGGCAATAGAGGATTCGAGTTACCTGCTGCATTGCCATGCGGCTACTTGGTTCTTGTGTATGCAACTCCCGTTGCGTTGTCTGACCGCACTTGGTCAGACTGAAAGCGAAGCATGTAGTGCATTGAAAATTGCACGGAGTTCCAGGACATTTATCGACGGCAATCTGTCGTGATCCGTTTTAGAACTCTGTCGCTGATCTTTTTTAACTACAACTCCTGAACCTCTGAGACTCTTGTCCAGAGTATATACACCCTCGCCCCTCTGTGGGAAACGCGAGTGAAGGCCGGCGAACTAAAGCGCTTTGAAAACACATCATTATTGTTAACAGGCGAATACACCAATGTACCGCTAGTGTGCGTGGCTTTTACACCAATTACTAGATGTACATTTGTTCTTGCTGGTGTAGTAGGTAAATGTCTTTGATTTACCGTATTTATAATCTTACCTAGGAATTGACGTCGTTTAGACGGAATTAGATGCGATTGTTTTTAAAACTTGACCTGCCACCGCAGTATACATTAGTAGCGCAAGTTAGAGGAACTCTGTTGAGACAGAGTTCTTATGAGCAGATCGTCTAAGTATGGACGATTGTCACTGGCAGGACTCTGAGATGAGCTATCATCACCAACATCACTTTGGTAAATACCCGAGGCGTTGACACGATGCCAAATGGTAGTGAAATGGTTAATGGTTGTGGCGTTTTGCAAACGCTAGAACCTGTGATGACCAAACCGGAATGGGTAAATACGCATTGTGAAGATCAAGTGCAATTATGCAATTTTGTGACTCCAATATGCAAATAGTAACCGCAGAAAATCCATTTTCAAACTGCATTAAGTGACTTGCTGATTGAGACTGCGACGGAGCTGTCTGGTTTTGTTACCCCAAACAGAGGGGAATAAATAACCCTGACTCTGTTGGTGTACTACTGCCTGGATATAAAAACAGCTGAAAACCAGCAGAGACTAAATGGCAACCTGCCAAACCGTTCGACAGAGGCAGTCTTGTCCTTTAATCTGTAAATATCTGAGACATCCATGAGTTGATGTCTGGAAACCCCGCAAATGTAACGTGTAAAGACGCGCTTCCAGAATTGGAACATGGAGATGCCTAAGAGGTCATCAAGCCACTGGCTTGCTGACTGTAGCGTCGTGTCGTTACAAGGCGTGACTGTTTTGTCTTTGAAAAAACTGAAGTCTAAAGAGATTAAACGCCGGCACCAGTATTTCCGTTTTGATACTGGCTGCGGTAATGGCTGAATATCAAATTTAGGACCAACAAGTTCTGGCCTTGTCGCACTTAAACTAGCGACGATGAAAGTAACCGGCGTTAGCAGAAGCTTTACAGATATACTCTGCAGCTTCTTTTTCATTGTTTCCATACATAGAGTCTAGTGACCCAAATTTATTCTGGGTTTTTATAATGTTTTACACAGACGCATTTACCAATGGCGGATCGCGTCATTTTGGAAACGATAAAATAGTGGTTAGAGTCTACTCAGTCTCTGTAAAAATGGAGACATTGACTCACTGGGATTTAGCAATGTATGGTTGTCAAAAAGCCCGCCCTATCTGAGTGCTGGTCTAATGTACCCTTCTCACTGGTAGTTATCGGTGTGAGATTTGACATAGAATTGTGCATTAAATTATAAGACCAGTCAACAACTGTCTTTTGTTAGAGCTGGCGGAGTAACTTCCGAGACTCCGATGTTACCGCTCTTGTAATTTGAATTGCCAATGCTTAACATAGGATTTTTAAAAATTATTTGTAGTCTGCGCTAGAGCCTTACTCGCTATGCAGACAGACCCCACAATAGGCAACGGACAGACACTTGCACGACTTATTGTTATGTGTCATATATATATTTTATTGCTGAACAGCATATTTATATGAAACTCATGGTTGTTTCTCTCTACGGAAATCTATAGTAAAAGCGAAAGATTTATTTGATGTGAAGAGAAACTAGAGTATTCTTTATGTGAAAAACAGTTCACATGGGCATGTGAAACCCGAACCAAATTCCCACTAACACCCCTGCGCCTCTGGTGGCTTAGAGATGTAGGGCAGGAATGTTCCAGAATTACACCCTGGAAAACAACAGGAAGCATGGTTAAAATGGCCCCTTTGCCATGCTGACCGTGATAATCACAGAACAAGTGACAAATGTTTCCGTGTTAATCTAGCCTATTATACAGTATAATCACAGGCTGGGTACAACACATGCTCTATTAATAAATATATATATATATATATATATAGGCTCAATAGCCTATGATAATTACAGACATTAATATATTTATACAGCATTTACATAAGCTGAATAGCCTATTATACAGTGATAATCACAGACTTAATATAGGCTCAATAGCCTATTATACAGTGATAACCACCAACATTAATATATAGGCTGAATAACCTATTATACAGTGATAATAACAGCCATTAATATAGGCTCAATAGCCTATTATACTGTGAAACTCACAGACAGTAATATATGCTCAATAGCCTATTACTCCCAGGACAGGTAACAATACATTATAAATACCTGTCACCTATATATAGCTGCCTATACACTGTGCTGCTGTATATTTAATCCGCCAGAATTCCACCGTGCCTTGTAACGCTGTGTCCTGCGGGAAGCCTGCAGCCTCATAGCGCTGGCACATGTGGGTGGATGGCTGCTGGGCGGCCGGACGGAGCGGCGGTCCCCGTCTCTGTACTGAGACTGAGGGAGCGTCTGCGGCCGTATGGCGCTGGCGGCCGGACGGAGCTGGGCGGCCGGACGGAGCGCTGGGACGGGCGGCCTGCAGACATAGCGGCTGGGGCTTGCGGGCGGAAGCGGAAGCAGGTATTAACCCAAACATAGCGGGGCGGCAGCCTGCGCTGACCGCTCCGTTCCCCAGCCTACCTTGTCTCCTGATCATGGCTGCGACGGGCTTCTTATGTGTAAGCTCGTCCAGCTGTTGTAAATTATGGCTGTGACGGGCTTCTTCTGTAAGCTCCGTCCAGCTCTGTAGTCCTGGCTGCGACGGAGCTTCTTTGTGTAAGCTCCGTCCAGTCCTCTATAGTCATCTGGAGTAGATCATGGCTGCGACGGGGCTTCTTCCTGTAAGCTCCGTCCAGCTCAGGCAGCAGTTCATGGCTGTGACGGGGCTTCTATCTGCAAGCTCCGTTTACAGCAGGTAGTGAACTGCGTGTGGCTGTGAGGGTGCTCTTTGTGAGGACCGACACGCCATGCGCTGCCCGTGCAGCGGCACTATCCCGGACCCATGTTTTTCTTGAAACTGGGAAGGGATGTGCTATTAAAAAAAAATTAAAAATAAAAATGAAAAATTAATAAAAATCTTCCAACAAGTGTGGGAATCCCACAAGCCGATGTTAGTGCTTTGAGCACAGAAAAAACACTGGGTTCGTACACTGAGGTACTCTGGGATATGGAGTGGTGGAGAGTTCTAAATTTAAATATTCAGTGCCTTTGTTCTGCTACGCCGTCCATATCCCAAGAGTACTCCAGTGACCCCTAGTGGATGAAGAAGAAATTGAGCGTACTCTACCATGTCGAAGGATGACAACATCAGGCTAAGGACTATGTGTATCGACAATCTGGGGTGACAAATGAAGTGTCTTATCCTGTCCCGAAGTTTCAGGACCTGGTCCGGGGCCAAGAATAGTCTCTGACTGCGAGTGTCCAGTAGAGCCCCTAGGTGCACCATGCTCTGAGCTGGAACCAGGGATGACTATTTCCAATTTATCAGCCACCCGTGGGCTTGAAAGAAGGTCACCGTCAGTTGGAGATGACTGAGAAGGACTTCTTATGAACTTATAGATTGTTAGCTCTTCAGAGCAGGGCCCTCTTTCCTCTTGTTATCTAAGCCCTCGTCTCAACACATTTCACTCACAGCTCTCCCCCACTCAACGACCATTTTTATCCTGCTAGTAAAGGCTCATCTCCATCTATGACCACAAGCCTCTAGTAGTACGATGATCACTACCTCAATACTTACATTTTAGCTGTACTATGTCTTGAGAATGTGTGGTGCTCTGTTATCTGTACTCTATTTCTGTTATTTATTTACTGTAAAGAAATGTTTTGTCCCCTGTACTGTCCTTTGTACGGCGCTGCGAAACACATGTGGCGCCTTATAAATAAAATGTAATAATAATAATAACTTGCCAGGGATCAGGAGATCGTCCAGATATGGGAGGATTCTGATTCCTTGGTGACGGAGGTGAGCCTTCATAATGGCGATGACCTTGGTGAAGATCCGAGGGGCCGTAGCCAGTCCAAGTGGCAAAGCCTGGAATTGGCAATGAAAGTCGCCAATAGCAAACCGCAGGAACTGCTGATGCGAGATGGCAATAGGAATACGCAGATATGCATCCTGTATATCCAGGGATACCATATAGTCTCCGGGTTCCATAGCAAAAATAGGATTTTGGTACTTACCAGGTAAATCCTTTTCTTTGAATCCATAGGGGGCACTGGAGTACTCTTGGGATATGGACGGCTTCCGTAGGAAACAGCACTGAATATTTAAATTTAGAACACTCCACCCCTCCATATCCCCGAGTACCTCAGTGTTTTTTACTGAGCCGAACAGGAACTATAGAGAGGTTGACAATGGAGTATTACATATAACATAACGGACAACAACAAAGTTGACACATAACGTTACTGACAACTAAACAGTTGACACCATAACCAGCACTTGATAATTTGAACAAGTCGGTGAGAGTGTGTTACCATAAGATCCCCTGAACTTACCACAAACTAGGTAAAACTGCTCTGGGTGGGCGTCCAGTGCCCCCTATGGATTCAAAGAAAAGGATTTACCTGGTAAGTACCAAAATCCTATTTTCTTTTTCATCCACTAGGGGTCACTGGAGTACTCTTGGGACGTACCAAAGCTTCCCCCGTGGGCGGGAGAGCTGTTTGGCACCTGTAACACTAGGCGGCCAAAGCTAGATGCTGATGCCGCAAACGTATCAAACTTGTAAAAGCGCACAAACGTGTGCACTGAAGACCATGTAGCCGCACGGCAAAGCTGCGTCGTAGAAGTTTCCCGACCAGCTGCCCATGAAGTTCCCACAGAACGTGTGGAATGAGCGGTTACTGATGTAGGCGGCTGTAACCTAGCATGAAGGTAAGCCTGACGTATGGTCAGTTTTATCCATCTGGATAAGGTCTGTTTAGACGCTGGCCAACCCATCTTGGCAGCATCATAGAGAACAAACAACGTATCCGTCTTACGAACTGAAGACGTTTGGGATACATAAACGCGTAATGCGCGTACCACATCCAGAGTTCCAGAATGTGCTGTCAACACAGGAACTACTATTGGTTGATTGATGTGAAAAGATGACACTACCTTTGGTAAGAAAGCGGGATTCGTCCGAAGTTCCGCTCTGTCATCATGAAACACCAAATACGGTGACCTGCATGACAAGGCACTCAAATCTGAAACACGCCTTGCCGAAGCTAAGGCTAGAAGAAAAATTGTTTTCCAAGTGAGAAACTTTATATCCACTTGCTGTAAGGGTTCAAAATATGAAGACTGTAAGAAATCTAAAACCAGATTCAAGTCCCATGGCGCTGTAGGTGGAATGAATGGAGGCTGTACTCTGAGGACACCTTGGAGAAAAGTGCGTATAGACGGCAATAGAGCCAATCGTCTTTGAAAGTAAATTGACAAAGCAGATACCTGCACCTTTAGTGTAGATAAACGCAGTCCTCCATCCAACCCCGTTTGTAGAAATAACAAAAGGTGGGATAACTTGAAAAATGATGTCGGAAACTTCCGAGCTTCACACCAACCTATATAGGCACGCCAAATTCTGTAATAATGAGCTGCCGTAACCGGCTTCCTAGCTCGTAACATGGTTGGTATAACCGATTCTGGAATGCCCTCTCTTCTTAAGAGGGCGGTCTCAACAGCCACCCCGCCAAACGCAGCCGCGCTAAATCGGGGTAAAGGAACGGACCCTGTTGTAACAGGTCTGGACGTAGTGGGAGCGGCCAAGGATCGTCTGCGAGTAGTCCTTGGAGATCCGAGAACCAAGCTCTCCGAGGCCAATGAGGCGCCACTAGTATGACTGTGACAGACTCTCTTTTGATCCGTTTTATCACCAGAGGGAGCAACGGAAACTGTGGAAACAGATACACAAGACTGTACAGCCACGCGACAGTGAGAGCATCCACCGCCACTGCCTTTGGATCTCTTGTTCTGGACACATACTGAAGCGTTTGGTGATTGCGTCAAGACGCCATCAGGTCCACCTGAGGATAACCCCATCGCTGAACCAACATGTGAAACACTTCTGGATTTAATGCCCATTCTCCTGGATGAAAATCCCGACGACTGAGATAATCCGCTTCACAGTTGTCCACTCCTGGAATGAACACGGCCGACAATATCACCTGGTGGCATTCCGCCCAATTGAGGATTCAAGCTACTTCTCGCATTGCCATGCGGCTTCTCGTTCCTCGTTTGTTGATGTATGCGACGCATTGTCTGACTGCACTTGGACAGGCTGAGAGCGAATCATGTGCACTGCTTGCCGTAGCGCATTGTAAATTGCGCGGAGTTCCAGGACATTTATAGACAGCAATCTTTCGTGATCCGCCCAGAAACCCTGGAGCTGACAATTTTGAATTACCGCTCCCCAACCTCTGAGACTGGCGTCCGTCGTTAGAATTATCCAATTCCAGCCTCCGAACAGTCTCCCTGCGGTTAAATTGTGTTCCTTGAGCCACCAGAGCAGAGACACTCTTGCCCTTGGCGACAACCTCACCCTGTGGTGAATCTGCAGATGCGAGCCCGACCACTGGGCGAGCACATTCAGTTGAAATGGACACGAGTGAAATCTTCCGAACTGAAGCGCTTCGAAAGCTGCCACCATTGTGCCTAAGAGGCGAATGCACAAGTGTACAGACACTGTGCGTGGCTTGAGCACTAATTGTACTAGATGGCGTAGAATTTGTACTTTCTGTTGTGGTAGGTAAATTCTTTGATTGACCGTATCGAGAATCATACCTAGGAATTGAAGGCGTTGAGACGGAATTAGATGTGATTTCTTGAAGTTGACAATCCAACCATGCTGAACCAGTACATCGTACGTTTGCAGCGCATGTTGGAGAAGCATCTGTTGAGACGGAGCTTTGATGAGCAGATCGTCTAAATACGGAACTATTGTCACTCCCAGGGCTCTGAGATGAGCTATCATCACAGACATCACTTTGGTGAATACCCGAGGCGCTGACGACAGGCCAAACGGTAGAGCTTGAAACTGGTAATGGTTCTGGCATATTGCAAACCGCAAGAATTTCTGATGAGTACGCATCCTTGAGATCTAGCGCAATCATAAATTCCTTTGGCTCTAAACCCGCAATCACGGAACGCAGAGACTCCATCTTGAATCTGTAGTAAGTTACGTACTGATTGAGACCCTTTAAGTTCAATATTGGTCTGACTGAGCCATCCGGCTTCGGTACCACAAACAGACTGGAATAATAACCCTGACCCTGTTGATGTACAGGGACCGGAATCAAAACTGCTGAATCCAGTAGGGACTGAATGGCAATTTGCAGAACCGCCCTCTTGTCGTCCGACAGAGGCAATCCTGTCTTGAAAAACCGCAGAGGCGGAAGACAGTCGAACTCTATTTTGTAACCTTTTAACACTAAATTGCGGATCCACCCATCCGCGGATGTGTGGAACCACGCCAAATGGAACGTCTGAAGGCGTGCTCCCACAATCGGAGAACCCAGATGGGCTGGTAAGCCCGTCATGCCACTGGTTTGTCGGTAACCTTAGCGTCCTGGCGACTTGTGTTGGTTTGTTGGAAACCACGTCCACGACCACGTCTAGCAGGCGTGGCTGTTCCTCTGCCACGTCCTCGAAAGGACTGAGGTCTAAAGGATTTGAACGAAGGTCCAGCGTACCTCCTTCTTGATACCGGTGGAAGCAATGGTAAGAAAACAGACTTTCCTCCCGTAGCCTCAGCAATCCATGCGTCCAATTCAGGACCAAACAACTTCTTGCCATCGTAAGGCAACGCCTCTATACCTCGTTTGACCTCTGCCTCCGCATGATAAGCACGCAGCCAGAGTGCTCTTCGTGCCGTAACTAGCGACGATGAAATACGAGAAGTGAGCTGACAGACGTCAGTAGACGCTGTACAGAGATACTCTACAGCCTCACCCATTTGATTTGCAAGAAGTATCAGGTTTTCGTCATGTAAAGCAGATTTGAGTTCTGTAATCCATATTATGAGCGCCTTAGTGACCCAGATGCCAACCAATCCAGGTCTCAGCATCACTCCTGCTGCTACATACATGGACTTTAGCATAGTTTCTATCTTGCAATCTGAAGGGTCTTTAAGCGTAGTAGCTGCTGGCACTGGTATGGTTAATTTCTTGGTAAGCTTCGACACTGACGAATCCACTATTGGTGGATTCTCCCATGTACATGTACATGTTACTGAGTCTGGAAACGGGTAACTAGACTTAAATCTGCGAGGTATAGAAAACCGTTTATCTGGATTCTGTCGTGTTTCTACTAACATCTGATTAAGAAATTCCGAGACAGGAAAACTTATTGAGTTTTTTGTCGTTTAGTAAATACGACCTGATCATTTGTGAGAGGCTCCTCAGTTTCAGTAAACTTCAGAGACTGACGCACCGCTCTAATGAGATCATCAATGCCGGAACTGTTAAAATCCTCACCATCTGACTCCACTTCGCCCTCCTCACCCTCATCTTGTTCCGTGAGATCTGGCATGGAATCGTCAGAATGCAAAATAGCAGAAACTGGAAAATCATAAGACATATGAAATTTATCCCGTTTACCCAAAATGGATTTGGACCTTACGCAAGGCTGAGACGCCTCCGGTAGTTCTGGCGGTCTCACCCTAGACTCAGATCTTGCCGTTTCCCGCTCCTGTCGAGCGGCGGTCAATTCTGATTGCAACCCAGCCAGTACATTTGCTAACATTTCCCAAGGAGGGTTCGGTGAGGAAATTGGTTGTAAAACTGGAGCAGAAATTGTATTCTGAACCGAATCCACAAAACATACTGTACATGTGGTAGATCCATCCGGTAACACACTGCTACAGACTTTGCAATTATGCTTTTTAGTTTTTGCTGGTGCCTTACTCATTATGGCGACAGACAATACAATACACAAAAAACAGACACTTGCACGACTCCGTAAAATAGTAGTAAGGTGTCTCTCTATATATATATATATATATATATATATATATATATATATATATATATATATATATATATATATATATCTGGCCAAGTGCAGTACACGTGGCCAGTACTATGAAATGTGATCCCAAATTCCCACTAACACCCCTGCGCCTCCGGTGGAGTAGAGATGTAGTACTGGAACGTTCTGGAATCACAGAGGAAGACACAGGAAGCATGGTTAAAATGGCTGCCATGCTTAACTTATAATCACAGTGCAGTATTCATACTGATATTATAAACAGCCTGTGTAACCATCCCTGCCAATATAAAACAGCCTACAGCCTTTATATCATACTGCTGATGTTGCTGCTGTACCTTCTCCCCCACCCCCCCGCGTCTGCTCCGTTGCGGATGCAGTGCGGCCCGGGCAGTGGGCTCGTGGGGCCGCCAGCGGGACCTGGAAGCGGGACGGGGAGCGCGCTGTGAAGCGCTATGATTACCAGAGCAGCGGTGGCTTGTCAGCGGCGGTGTGAGCAGCGCTCTGACCAGCGGCGGCCGGAGCAGCGGGCGGGCTATGACAAGCGGCGGCCGGAGCAGCAAGCGGGCTATGAGAAGCGGCGGCCGGAGCAGCGGCGGCGGGTCAGTAGAGGGAACCCAGTGTAAATCAATGTCCCCACACCTCGGGGCGGCAGCGGGAGCTGTCCGCCCCGCACACATACCTGCACTCCCTTGTGGTGAGGCTCCGACGGGGCTGCTCAGTAAGCGCCGGCCAGCCTGTGTGCAGGAGATCTCTGTGTGGCTGTGAGGGTGCTCATTCAGTGAGGACCGACACGCCACTGCTGCTATCAGCAGCTTGCACTATCCCTGACCCTGCCTTTTGGAAGGGGGAAAGGGAAGTATATAAAATAGAAAAAAAAAAAAAAAATCAAAGTAATTGTGGACTCAGCCACAGAGCTGTTACTACGTCGAGCACAGAAAAAACACTGAGGTACTCGGGGATATGGAGGGGTGGAGTGTTCTAAATTTAAATATTCAGTGCTGTTTCCTACGGAAGCCGTCCATATCCCAAGAGTACTCCAGTGACCCCTAGTGGATGAAAAAGAAAAACTATTGAGCACAGTGTTTAAATTTGAAACTTGGACATTCTCACAAACTTGTTCAACAACTTGAGGTTGAGTATAGGCTGGAAAGACCCCATTGGGTTTTGGAACCAAGAACAGAGTTGAGTAGTAACCTCTGCCCCTCTGGGACAGAGGAACCGACCCAACCACTCCTGTACTCAGGAGTGAACTTACAACTGTTTGTAGAGACTGCGCTTTCAATGGGTCTGATGGGAGAACCGTTGTGCAGAACTTGTGAGGGGTAAGTCTCCTTAATGAGACAGCGTACCCATGAGAGACAACTTCCAGTACCCAAGCGTCTGAAGTGGTCGTGAGCCAGACCTGGGCGAACTGTAGAAGTCGGCCTCCCACCCAGGGATTCCCCAGGGGGAGGCCTACCCCATCATGCAGCAGGCTTGTCATTTTTCGCAGCAGGCTGACGGGCTGCCCAAGACTGCTTCGCCTTGGAGGTTTTAGAAACGCGATATTGTCTAGGATATGACTGACCTTTCGCTTTCCCTCGAGGCCGAAAGGAGCAAAAAGTGGTACTTTTAGCCTTCTGAGAAGGATAAATTGTGGGGTGAAAAGCTGTCTTAGCAGCTGCCAGTTCAGACACCATTTTATTTAGCTATTCCCCAAACAAAATGTCCCCAGTGAAGGGGAGGACTTCCAAAGTGTTCTTGGAGTCCAAGTCCACTTTCTACGACCTCAACCACAGAATACGGCGTGCCAGGACAGACGTAGCTGATGCTTTGGCCGCCAATACTCCTGCCTCAGAGGATGCTTCTTGAATGTAATAAGAAGCGGTGGCAATATGAGACAGATATTGTACTGGCAGTTTCAGAGATATTCTGGGGCAGCTCTTCCTCTAACGCCTGAACCCACGCCTCAATACCTTTTGCAGCCCCAGAGGCAACTATAGTGGGACTATGAACAGCCCCTGTAAGGGAGTGTATAGATTTCAGGCATCCCTCAATACGCTTATCTGTCAGCTCCCTCAGTGAGGTGACAGTGGTGACAGGCAGAGTGGACGACACCACTAGGCGGGTGACATGAGAATCCATCGGCGGTGGAGTCTTCCATTTGTTACACAACTCTGCCAGTTGAGCTTATTGTGCCAAGAGCAGTCTGGGAACAGGGAATTTCTTCCCGGGATTAGACCAGGGTTCCCGTCTGATGTCCATCAAATGATTAGAATGGGGTAATACAGTTTTAACCACCTACTGCTGTATAAACTTCTCAGTTTTCTCCTCCTCCGTGATTTGAAGGATATGCTTAAGAGCAACCACCGGGGCAGGGACATCTACTAATAAGGGAGAATCCTCATCAGTAACACAGGATTCAGTGTCAGACAGGACCGTATGCTCCCCCTCCTCCTCAGATGAGACATCAGAGAGGTTTGTAGACTGTGAGGAGGAAGCAGCCCGCTTAGAAGAACCAGAGACACGTGTGTGACCCGAGGTAGTTTTCTGTCTAACCAGGGAGTGATTAAGCTGTTGCAGTTGGCTAGACAAATTTTCCGCCCAAGTCGGGTTTACCATAGGGACAATTTGTGGAGGTAATGTCACAGGCGGCCCCATAGGGGGCGCAATGCGCTCCACCAGAGTACCCAGCATGGTAGTGTATGCTGCCTATGGTGGATCCTGACTAAGTGCAGGGGCTGCGGACTGAATGGGAGGTGCATGACAAGCAGTTCAGAGACCAACATGTAATATTTCCTCCTCTGATAAATTCGTGGAGCATGCTCTGCATGTTGCAGGAGCTTCCGCAGATTTGCTGCTCTTTTTGTTAGATATTGCAAATGTAAACAATTGGACTTACACAGTACGACAATATAGCCAGACAAATATAACAACCTGTGGAATAAACAAACAGGACATAATGTGACTGTAACACAGGAGTAACATACTTATATAGGGATATAGATAAACTCTGTGTACAACTATATTATATGACCCAAACACACCTAGCAGGGGGTAAATAATATAGTGACTGTTATAGCTGGGGAAACACTGAAAGTGAAACCACACAGCAGATGCAGGCACACAGTCACATGCAATGCAGAAATATCACAATAATGATGCACTGGACCTTACATGGGAGACCTTGCCCAGCAATCCCGGAGACCTGCTGCTGCTCTGCTGTAAGATGGCACCCAGAGTCTCTGTGAGGGAATGAGGGAGAGTGAGGCAGCTCCACGGCTGGAAATCTGCAGGAGATGGTGCCCCGAGCTGGGGGAGGGGCTACAGGTCAAGTGCCAGCTCTCCTATGCTGGTCTTCCACCTCAGTTACTATGGACCTTTATCAAAATGGTGTTAGTAGATCTGACCTGTGCTCCGAATGCCCTGGTGGTCTAGTTGAGTCCCTGCACAGTGACAGTGTCCACGCCAGCACCGCTGTCCGTCTCACCAGACGGATCCCGCCTAGGAGACCTCTTACCTCCTCCTTGTAGCAGCCACGCGAGCCAGGAGAGTAGTCTGCGACCGTGCCTAAGTCGGGACGTCTCCGCCGCAGGTACCGAGGAACCAGGTCAGCGGGAGTGTGCGGCGCCGCTTGGGAGGTGATGGAGCTGCAGCGCTGAATGTCACACTTACATACAGTGCTGCCAGCCCAGTTAGAAAAGACAAATTTCTCACAAGATAAGCTTTCAGGGCTGCGCTGTGACCTGCTGCTGCAGACACGAACTAAAAAATTAGCTCACAGTGCCTGGAGGTGGGGTTATAGAGGCGGCCCCTATGCATCCTGGGACAGCTAAAGCTTTACCTGTTGGTGCCTCTGGATCCAGATCCACTCTATACCCCGATGTTTCCCTGTGAAAACCTGTGCACCCTGCTGCAGAAAGTCTGCTGTAGAGTATTTTCCTCCCTTTCCAGCATGCCGCACAAGAGATAGATGAGCCTTCCTCCTGTGATGTAGTTCTAGCACATAGGGGGACATTTACTAAGCAGTGATTTGAGCGGAGAAGTGTGCCAGTGGAGAAGTGCCCATGGCAACCAATCAGCACTGAAGTAACATCTATAATTTACATACTATAAAATTATACAGAGCTGCTGATTGGTTGATGGGGCAACTTCTCCACTGGCTCACTTCTCCACTCTTATCACTGCTTAGTAAATGTCCCCCATAGTCCCGATAGCATGCAGTGATCCTGAGTAGAGTGACTGCACGGCATGGTTTACTTTGTCACAGTGACCTGTAGTAATCACTGAGTCACACTGACCCACAGCCACACTGGGTCACACTGACCTATACCCACAGCCAAGCTGGGTCACACTGATTCATACCTATAGTCAAGCTGGGTCACACTGATCCATACCTATAGCCACACTACGTTACACTGATACATACTGTACCTATAGCCACCCTGGGTCACACTGACCCATACCTATAGCCACACTGGGTCACAATGACCCATACCTATAGCCACGCTGGGTCACGCGGACCCATAACTATAGCCATGATCCTACACATGTAGCAGTACATGACTGCTGGCTCACCGAGAGTTACTTTCTTTTACATTATCCTCATAATAGCATGATCTGTAGACATAATGAGAGCAGCTGCTGTATAAGTATTCTGTTTCTGGTACATATCATGCAGACCAATCATTGCCAGTCCTCTCCTTCTACATGGTGGCATCACTATGTGGATCATTAGATTGTATAACATAACCTTCTGGGATTGGATTTTTGGACGTGTAACTAAGTAGAACATATGGAAAGGCAAAATGTTTATAAATACAATTATCTGATACAATTCAATAGACATTTACCATGAGTTCATAACGAAATAGATTTCCACCATAGTAACCAATATTAAGTTTGTGCCCGTAGACATCTTCAAGCCATTTTGTTGTGATCTTCAATGCATCAGCCAAAGCATTGTCTCTCACATGTGTTTGTGATTCAGCTTCAGCTTCTGGCACATCAACTGAGCTCCCATGCTAAAGAAAGAGAAACCATAGGAGAATAATTACATTACCTGCTGGAGATTTTGCCACTTGTACATCAAAACTTAGGATAAAGTCAACGGTAAGAAATTATGTAAAGCCTCACTTATTATATATAAACTCACCGAGAGACCTGGAAGGCTTATTAGAGTTAAGATGATGGCTGCAGACCAAGCCAGGATTTCAGAATGGCTCTTCAATAATTGGTTACAGCAGATACTATTGTGCAGGGTAAGGCTGGCATTAAGGCATTTCTGCAGTGACTCTGGTCTAGGAGTTCTGCAAATGAGGACAAAGAAGTAGAAAATATTCAAGTGTACCTAATGACTATATCCAGCAGGCAGCCATTCTGTAAGACAAGAATACAGCGTAACCAGTCATTAGAGTCCATGGATATGAATGCAACAAGGGCACTATCTGTGTGGGGTTTGCATGTTTCCTGCAGGTACTCGGGTTTATCCCTCAGTCTGATGAAAACAGCACTAGTGTGTGTTTTTGTGTGGTAGCAAATAAAAAGTTCCAATGAAGCAAGGATTAATATGAATGATAAAACATACACTATATAGGGCTGTGCAATATGCATGTACAGATACTGTCATTAAGGTACCCATACATTAGCGGCCTGTTTCCCCTATCCGACGAGACAGACGTTTGGCGGCCATTGATCAGCAATCCGTCGGGGAAATGAAACATGTTAAAAATCCCCTATTTGCCAACCTGGATTGGTGGATCAGGATTACTAAACTGTTTAATATTCCCCGGCGCGGCCGCCGGGGGATCAACAAATAGCAGCAATATGTCGCTGATGTATGGAGGCCATTACTTAGCTTAGATGAAATCATGCCAAAGACCCCTCTATCTCATGCTACAAAAGGTAAAGTGGCACGCCATGTAATTAGCCATTCCCCAAACTTCAATGCATAGCACAACAGCAGGTTGGCCAGTGTTCCGCTTGTTTAAGAACAGCAGTCCATGACATACCGTATGTGACAACAACAAACATTAAAAAAAATTGCTAAAATTCTGTATTTATTTTTATTTTAAATGTATTTACATTTTATTTTTGCTATTTTATCTTTTGCTACTTTATGAATTTTCTCAGTTAAAAGCAGTCTGTAAAGTATAGGGCAGTGATAGCAGCAGTGCCTATCTGGCATTGCATATAGATTTTGATACCACTATTAGAGCACATCATCCTGAGCCACTCTATAGAGTATGAGTCACGCTGACAGCAAAGCTATGTAAGGACACATTTCTCCTATAAAAAAAAAAATAGGATTTTGATCGCTTACAGTTGAATCTTTTTCTCTGAAGCAGGCTAGGGGACACTAGACCATGGGGGTGCAGGTTGGGTTGGAGCTGGCACTTAAACTACTGTAGCCTAAAATTTAAAGCTCCTCCACTCTGCAACCCCATAACGCCAGAACTTCTTTAAAAGAGTCCGGAAGGGGAGTAACAGTAACCCAGATAAACTGTTAGAACAAAAAAATAAACCAGTAGGGAAACACACATTCAAGAAACAAAACCTTGAATGACTGAGCGTGATGGAGCGAACAGAGTGTCCCCCAGCCTGATTAAGAGAAAAGTATTCAACGTTAAGTGACCAAGAAAAGAGGATTTATGTCTTACCTTGGTAAATCCACTTCTTTGAGTCCATAGGGGGCACAGGAGAAGGCTTAACACTGGGTATAGGCTGGGCTGGGACCAGGCTGGCACCAAAAGGGTTACTTAAAAGTACCCAGCATGTCTTGCCTCCCTTGTCCTCTATACCCCGCCCACGTACCCAGGACCGCCAGTTTTAGTAGCAAGACCAAGACAGGAGCGGAAGGAGAGGAAGGAAGGAAGAAAACCACACACAGAGAGACACTGTGAAGATAGTCGGCCACACACTGCCCACACAGGAACTCAGATCCGCAGGTCAGGTGCGTCAGGGAGGGCGTTCTGTGCCCCCAAAGGATTTACCAAGGTAAGACATAAATCCTCTTTTATTTTTCATACACTAGGGGGCACAGGAGAAGGCTTAACGCTGGGATGTCCCAAATGGCGGGGACGCTACTGGACTGCGCTCAGGACCCTACACCCGAAGGCAGCGTCACGTGACGCAAAGGTGTCAAACGCAAAGAACCTAATTAAGGTCTGGGCAGAGGACCATGTAGCAGCTTTACAAAGCTGCTCAGCCGAAGCCCCAAGAGAGGCCGCCCAGGAAGCACTCGCAGCATGTGAGGAATGTACTTTGACCCCCAGAGGTGAGGGAAGGTTCGCCGCCGTATAGGCGTGTTGAATGGTCAACCGAAGCCATCTGGCCAAGGTCTGTTTGGATGCCGGCCACCCCCGTTTGTGTGAATCTAGTAACACAAACAGGGAGTCCAAGCGGCGTATATCCTTGGTTTGTCCACATAAATGCAAAGAGCGCGGAAAACACCTAAGGAAGCCTCCTCAGGAGGAGCCGCTGTTAAGGCCGGCACCACGATATCTTGATTCAGATGGAATCGAGACACTACTTTAGGAAGAAAACCTAACTGAGTGCGAAGGACCGCCCTGTCTGAGTGAAACACTAGGTGGGGTGAGAGCCAGGATAAGGCACTGAGATAAGAAACTCTACGATAGCCAAAAGGAATAAGGTCTTCCACGTGAACCAATGTAAGTCAGCCGAGTCCATGGGTTCAAAAGGAGCCTTACGCAACGCCCTAAGGACAAGGGAAAGGTCCCACGAAGCTACTGGAGGTACAAATGGCGGCTGCACATGAAGCACTCCCTGAAGGAAAGTCTTGACATCTGGAATACTCGCAAGTTGTTTTTGAGAGCACAGAGAGCTGGACCTTCAAGGATGACAACCGGAGTCCCAGATCTAAACCTGACTGGAGAAAGGCCAAAAGTCGAGGCAATCTAAAGGACCGCGGGCTGAAGTGACGGGTCGTGCACCAGGAAAAATAGGATTTTGGTACTTACCAGGTAAATCCTTTTCTTTGAATCCATAGGGAGCACTGGAGTACTCTTGGGATATGGACGGCTTTAGCAAGAACAGGGCACTGAATATTTAAATTTAGAAATCTCCTCCCCTCCATATCCCAGAGTACCTCAGTGTTTTTTACTAAGCCGAACAGGAGCTATAGAGAGGTTGACAATGGAGAATTACATATAACATAACGGAAAACAATAAAGTTGACACATAACGTTACTGACAACTAAACAGTTGACACCATAACCGATAGAACTTGAAACTTTGAACCAGTCGGTGAGAATGTGTTACCATAAGATCCCCTGAACTTACCACAAACCAGGTAAAACTGCTCTGGGTGGGTGTCCAGTGCCCCCTATGGATTCAAAGAAAAGGATTTACCTGGTAAGTACCAAAATCCTATTTTCTTTTTCATCCACTAGGGGTCACTGGAGTACTCTTGGGACGTACCAAAGCTTCCCCCGTGGGCGGGAGAGCTGTTTGGCACCTGTAACACTAGGCGGCCAAAGCTAGATGCTGATGCCGCAAACGTATCAAACTTGTAAAAGCGCACAAACGTGTGCACTGATGACCATGTAGCCGCATGGCAAAGCTGCGTCGTAGAAGCCCCACGACCAGCTGCCCATGAAGTTCCCACAGAACGTGTGGAATGAGCCGTTACTGATGTAGGCGGCTGTAACCTAGCATGAAGGTATGCCTGACGTATGGTCAGTTTTATCCATCTGGATAAGGTCTGCTTAGAAGCTGTCAACCCATCTTGGCAGCATCATAGAGAACAAACAACGTATCCGTCTTATGAACTGTAGACGTTCGGGATACATAAACGCATAGTGCGCGTACCACATCCAAAGTTTCAGAATCTTCTGTTAACACCGGAACTACTATTGGTTGATTGATGTGAAAAGATGACACTACCTTTGGCAGGAAAGCGGGATTCGTCCGAAGTTCCGCTCTGTCATCATGAAACACCAAATACGGTGGCTAGCAGGACAAGGCACTCAAATCTGAAACACGCCTTGCCGAAGCTAAGGCTAGGAAAAAAATTGTTTTCCAAGTGAGAAACTTAATATCCACTTGTTGTAAGGGTTCAAAATATGAAGACTGTAAGAAATCTAAAACCAGATTCAAGTCCCATGGCGCTGTAGGTGGAATGAATGGAGGCTGTACTCTGAGGACACCTTGCAGAGAGGTGTGTACTGACGGCAATAGAGCCAATCGTCTTTGAAAGTAAATTGACAAAGCAGATACCTGCACCTTTAGTGTAGATAAACGCAGTCCTCCATCTAACCCCGTCTGTAGAAATAACAAAAGACGGGATAACTTGAAAGATGATGTCAGAAACTTCCGAGCTTCACACCAACCTATATAGGCATGCCAAATTCTGTAATAATGAGCTGCCGTAACTGGCTTCCTAGCTCGTAACATGGTTGGTATAACCGATTCTGGAATGCCCTCTCTTCTTAAGAGGGCGGTCTCAACAGCCACCCCGTCAAACGCAGCAGCGCTAAATCGGGGTAAAGAAACGGACCCTGTTGTAACAGGTCCGGACGTAGTGGGAGCGGCTAAGGATCGTCTGCGAGTAGTCCGCGGAGATACGAGAACCAAGCTCTCCGAGGCAAATGAGGCGCCACTAGTATGACTGTGGCGGACTCTCTTTTGATCCGTTTTAGCAACAGAGGGAGCAGCGGAAACGGTGGAAACAGATACACGAGGCAGTACGGCCACGCGATTGTGAGAGCATCCACCACCACTGCCTTTGGATCTCGCGTTCTGGACACATACTGGGGCGTTTGGTGATTGTGGCGAGATGCCATCAGGTCTACTTGAGGGTAACCCCACCTCTGGACCAACATGTGAAACACTTCTGGATTTAATGCCCATTCTCCTGGATGAAAATCCCGACGGCTGAGATAATCCGCCTCCCAGTTGTCCACTCCCGGAATGAACACTGCCGACAATATCACTTGGTGATGCTCGGCCCAATTGAGGATTCGAGCTACTTCCCGCATTGCCATGCGGCTTCTCGTTCCTCCTTGTTTGTTGATGTACGCGACCGCCGTCGCGTTGTCTGACTGCACCTGGACAGGCTGAGACCTAAGCATGTGCACCGCTTGTCGTAGCGCATTGTAAATTGCCCGGAGTTCCAAGACATTTATAGACAGCAATCTTTTGTGATCCACCCAGAGACCCTGGAGCTGACAATTTTGAACTACAGCTCCCCAACCTCTGAGACTCACGTCCGTCGATAGAATTATCCAATTCCAGGCGCCGAACCGTTTCCCTGCGGTTAGATTGTGTACTTTGAGCCACCAGAGTAGAGATACTCTGGCCCGTGGCGACAACCTCACCCTCTGGTGAATCTGCAGATGCGAGCCCGACCACTGTGCGAGCACATCCAGTTGAAAAGGACATGAGTGAAATCTTCCGAACTGAAGCGCTTGAAAAGCCGCCACCATTGTGCCTAACAGGCGAATGCACAAATGTACTCAGACTGTGCGTGGCTTGAGCACTAATTGTACCAGATGACGAATAATCTGTACTTTCTGTTCTGGTAGGTAAATTCTTTGATTTACCGTATCGAGAATCATACCTAGGAATTGAAGTTGTTGAGACGGAATTAGATGTGATTTCTTGAAGAGTACAATCCAACCATGCTGAACTAGTACATTGTACGTTAGCAACGCATGTTGGAGGAGCATCTGTTGAGACGGAGCTTTGATGAGCAGATCGTCCAAGTATGGAACTGAGCTATCATCACAGACATCACTTTGGTGAACACCCAAGGCGCTGACGAGAGGCCAAAAGGTAGAGCCTGAAACTGGTAACAGTTCTGCCGTATTGCAAACCGCAAGAATCTCTGATGAGGTGGCCAAATTGGAATGTGTAAGTACGCATCCTTGAGATCCTGCGCAATCATGAATTCCTGTGGCTCTAAACCTGCAATTACTGACCGCAGAGATTCCATCTTGAATCTGTAGTAAGTGACGTACTGATTGAGGCCCTTTAAGTTCAATATTGGCCTGACCGAGCCATCTGGCTTTGGTACCACAAACCGACTGGAATAATAACCCTGACCTTGTTGGTGTACAGGGACCGGAATCAAAACTGCTGAATCCAACAGGGACTGAATGGCAATTTGCAGAACCGCCCTCTTTTTGTCCGAGAGAGGCAGTCCTGTCTTGAAAAACCGCAGTGGCGGGAGACAGTCGAACTCTATCTTGTAACCTTTTAACACTAAATTGCGGATCCACCCATCTGTGGATGTCTGGAACCACGCCAAATGGAATGTCTGAAGGCGTGCTCCCACAATTGGAGATCCGAGATGGGCTGGGAGCCCGTCATGCCACTGGCTTGTCGGTGACCTTAGCGTCCTGACGACTGGTGTTGGTTTGTTGGAAACCACGTCCTCGTCTACCAGGCGTGGCTGTTCCTCTACCACGGCCTCGAAAGGGCTGAGGTCTAAAGGATTTGAACACCGGGCCAGAGTATTTCCGTCTAGGTACCGTTGGAGGCAATGGTAAGAAAACCGACTTTCCTCCCGTGGCCTCAGAAATCCATTTGTCCTATTCAGGACCAAACAACTTCTCGCCACCGTAATGTAACACCTCTACACCTCTTTTGACCTCTGCCTCCGCTTGCCAAGAACGCAGCCAGAGTGCTCGTCGTGCTGTAACTAGTGACGAGGAAATGCGAGAAGTGAGCTGACAGACGTCAGTAGAAGCTGTACATAGATACTCAGCAGCTTCACAGATTTGATCAGCGAGAAGTATAAGGTGATCGTCATGTAGGGCAGACTTGAGTTCTGTTATCCATACTATGAGCGCCTTAGTTACCCAAATGCCAACCAACCCAGGTCTAAGCAACACTCCTGCTGCTATATACATGGACTTTAGCATAGCTTCTATTTTACGTTCTGAAGGGTCTTTAAGCGTAGTAGCAGTTGGTACTGGTATGGTTAATTTCTTTGTAAGTTTTGACACAGACGAATCCACCAATGGCGGATTCTCCCATGAAGATGTCACAGACTCTGGAAACGGGTAACTAGACTTAAATCTGCGAGGTGTAGAAAACCGTTTATCCGGATTTTTTCGTGTTTCTACTAACATCTTATTAAGAGATTCCGAAACAGGAAAACACATTGGAGATTTCTGTCGTTTAGTAAAGACGACTTCATCATTTGTCAGAGGCTCCTCAGTTTCTGTAAACTTCAGAGACTGACGCACCGCTCTGATGAGATTATCAATGCCTGGGCTGTCAAAATCTTCACTATCTGACTGCTGGTCCACTTCGCCCTCCTCACCCTCATCTTGTGCAGTGAGGTCTGGCATAGAATCGTCAGAATGCAACCTAGCAGAAACTGGTAAATCATAAGACAAATGAAATTTAACCCTTCTACCCCAAATGGACTTGGACCTTTAGCAAGGCTGAAGCCCCTCCAGTAAGTTCTGGCGGTCTCACCCTAGACTCAGATCTTGCCGCTTCCCGCTCTTGTCGAGCTCCGGCCAATTCTGATTGCAATCCAGCCATGACATCTGTTAGCATAGCCCATGGAGGGTCCGGCAATGAAATAGGCTTTGAAACCGGAGCGGAAATTGTATTCGTAGCTGAATTCACAAAACATACTGTACATGTGGTAGATCCATCTGGTAACACACTGTTACATGAAACTGCTTTTTAGTTTTTGCTGGTGCCTTACTCATTATGCAGACAGACAATACAATACACAAATACAGACAACTTGCACGACTCAGTAAAATAGTACTAAGGTGTGTCTATATATGTATCTGGCCAAGTACAGTGCACGTGGCCAGTACTATGAAATGTGATCCCAAATTCCCACTAACACCCCTGCGCCTCCGGCGGAGCAGTGTTGTAGGACAGGATCTTCCAAACTGAAAGAGAAACAGGATTGAACAGGAAGCATGGTTAAAATGGCCGCCATGCCATGCTTACACTAATAATCACAGGTCAGGTTATAACACACATTTAAAGTCTACAACCTGTTACCAACTGCATTAAAAAGCAACCCTGTTAATATAGGCTTAAAAGCGTATGTAATTATACCACAACCCATGCAGCCTTCTCCCCCCCCTTTGCAGCCGCGCTGCTGTGAGAAGAATCGTCCCCCCCCTCCCTCCCTGTACTCCGAGTACCGTCGTGAACCGGAGATCTTGCAGGGAGCCGGGGAGCCTGTATAGCGGCGGGACGCGGCGGTGGACGGGGAGCGGGTGCCGGGCGGATCTGCGCCGGCGCTGTGCACAGCGTGTGGAACTGTGAGCGGTTTTGAGCGGCGGGCGGCAACTAGCAGGGAGCACTGGCGCGCACTAAATGAAGTTCCCCACACAGCGGGGCGGCAGCGTGAGCTGACCGCCCCGTCCCCAGCACACCTGAACTCCTGTGGTGAGGGGCTATGACGGGGCATCATCTGTAAGCTCCGTCCAGCTTCCTGCAGGATGTCTGCTGTTGGCTGTGAGGGTGCTCTTTTAGTGAGGACCGACACGCCAGTACCTGCTTATAGCAGCTTCCACTATCCCGGACCCACGCCTTTTGGAAGGGGGGAAGGGATGTAAATAAAGTGTAGTAAAAATCAAAATCAAAAATAAAAATAAAATATTCAAAAGAAGTGTGGGAGCTCCACACAAGCCTTGTTGCTACTTCGAGCACAGAAAAAACACTGAGGTACTCTGGGATATGGAGGGGAGGAGAGTTCAAAATTTAAATATTCAGTGCCCTGTTCTTGCTAAAGCCGTCCATATCCCAAGAGTACTCCAGTGACCCCTAGTGGATGAAAAATAAAGTATGCTTTCCAGATACAGTGACAGACCCTGGCAGACGATGCTTTCCTGTCATTAAGCATTGTTTTGATAACCATCCGGAAATACCCCTTTCGTCTCAGGACGGATGACTCAATAGCCACGCCATCAAAGCGAGGAGTCTGGGGTCTGGATGTACACAGGGTCCCTGGGACAGAAGATCCGGGCGTACTGGGAGACGCCACGGGGTGTCTATGGACAGATTGAGAAGATCTGCATACCACGGGCAACATAGCAAATCCGGAACCACCAGGATCATCATGCCTTCCTGTTGCTTGAATTTCCGGAGGAGTCTGGAGAATCATGGAAATCGGAGGAAAGGCATACACCAGGGAAACGACCAATGGGCTGTTAGGGCGTCCACCAGGAATGCTTGAGGATCTCTCTAGTGAGAGCCGAACCGGCAGACTTGCTTGTTGAACGTCTTGACGACTTAGGAAGTCTGCTTCCTAGTAAAGTACCCCTGGAATGAACACCGCTGACAGTGCCGGAAGTTCGGCTCACAGGAAAATCTTGGTTACCTCGTGCATGACTACGAGTGCCTCCCTGGCGGTAGATGTATGCCACTGCCATTGCGTTGTCCGACTGGACTTTGACTAGCCGGCTGCGGAGGAGTGATTGAGCTGAAAGTAAGGTGTTTAGCATTGCTCTTAATTCCAAGACGTTGATGGGGAGTTTGCTTTCGCGGGTAGTCCAGCGACCTTGGAACGTGCGACTCTGAGGCTCCTCCCCACCCTCGAAGACTGGCGCCGGTAGTGATCACGGTCCAGTCTTGAATCCAAAAGGGTCGTCCCTTGTCGAGATTTGCTTGTATGAGCCACCAAGTCAATGACAACCGAACTTCCGGGGTGAGGACAATGGTATGTGAGCGAATGTGGAGAGGAGAACCGTCCCATTTTCAAAGGACTTCCAATTGCAGAGAGCGAGAGTGGAACTGGGCGTACTCCACCATGTCGAATGCCGCTACCATTGAACCCAAAACTCTCATACATGTGTGAACCGATATGGTGCGCAGATGGAAAAGCATTCGGATTCTGGTCTGAATGACCTTGATCTTGTCCGGAGGCAGGAACACTCGTTGGACTTTGGAATTTAACAACGCCCCTAAATGAAGGATTGTCTGCAAGGGCGTCAAGGATGATTTTTTCCAGTTGATTTTCCAGCCGTGAGATTGTAGAATCTCTACTGCTGAATGAACGTGTTCCGAGAGCATCTCCTGGGACTGACCCAGAAGCAGGAAGTCGTCTAAGTAGGGTAGTATCCATATTAAGATGGGCAGCAATCACTGCCATAACTTTTGTGAAGACTCATGGAGCCGTGGATAAGCCGAAAGGCAAGGCAATGACTGTCCTTGATTACAAACCGGAGATACCGTTGGTGGCACGGTCAGATTGGAATATGTAAATATGCATCCTGTATATCCAGGGATGCCATATAATCCCCAGCTTCCAGAGCCAAGATTATAGTTCTGAGAGATTCCATGTGGAATTTGGGGACCCGCAGGTAAACATTCAAATTCTTGAGGTTGAGTATGGGTCGATACGAAGCGTCCGGCTTCTGAACCAAAAAGAGCGAAGTGTAAAAATAGGATTTTAATTACCTTCTGGTAAATCCTTTTCTCATAGTCATAGAGGATGCTGGGGGCCACATTAGTACCATGGGGTATAGACAGGTCCACTAGGAGCCACTGGCACTTTAAGAGTTTGAGAGTGTGGGCTGGCTCCTCCCTCTATGCCCTTCCTACTAGACTCAGTCTAGGAACTGTGCCCGAGGAGACGGACATCTTCGAGTGAAGGATGTTACACAGATAGTGGCGAGATTCATACCAGCTCATACATACAAGGCAAACCAAGCAACTGTAACTAGCTTGAAACATCAGCAACGGCTGAACAAGATTACTTACCAAGTAACAAAACAGTACTTAACCTAGAACAAAGCAGTACTGAACTAAAGAACCACTGTAGGAAAACGAAGCGCTGGGCGGGCGCCCAGCATCCTCTACGGACTACGAGAAAAGGATTTACCGGTAGGTAATTAAAATCCTATTTTCTCTTACATCCTAGAGGATACTGGGGTCCACATTAGTACCATGGGGATGTACCAAAGCTCCCAGAACGGGAGGGAGAGCGCGGAGGCTCCTGCAGAACCAATTGACCAAACTTAAGGTCCTCAGAGGCCAACGTATCGAACTTGCAAAACTTTGCGAACGTGTTCGACCCTGACCAAGTAGCTGCTCGGCAGAGTTGTAATGGCGAGACGCCCCGGGAAGCCGCCAGGAAGAACCCACCTTACGAGTAGAGTGGGCCTTGACAGACGTAGGACATGGCAAGCCTGCCGTAGAATACGCATGCTTGATAGTGAACCTGATCCAGCGAGAGATCGTCTGCTTAGAAGCAGGACACCCAATTTTCTTGGGATCATACAGTACAGAGTCTGATTTCCTGTGACGAGCAGTCCTCCTCACATACATCTTTAGAGCCCTTAGAACATCTAAGGACTTTGATGAAATTGAGGAGTCAGTCGCAACTGGCACCACAATAGGTTGGTTGGTATGAAATGCCAACACAACCTTCGGAAGAAACTGCCGACGTGTCCGAAGCTCAGCTCTATCTTCATGGAAAATCAAGTATGAGCTTTTACATGACAAAGCCCCCAACTCCGACTCACGTCTAGCAGAAGCCAAGGCCAACAAAGTGACAGCCTTCTACGTAAGAAACTTGACCTCAACCTCCTGTAGAGATTCAAACCAGTCCGACTTGAGGAACCGCAACACCACGTTACGACCCCAAGGTGCCGTCGGCGGTACAAAGGGAGGTTGGATGCGCAGAACTCCCTTCAAAAAAGTCTGAACCTCAGAGAGGGCAGCCAACTGTTTCTGGAAGAAAATGGATAGGGCCAAAATTTGGACTTTTATGGATCCTAACCTCATAACTACACCTGCTTGCAGGATGAGGAGAAAACGTCCCAGTTGAAACTCCACCGTAGGAAACTTCTCGGACTCACACCAAGATACATATTTTTTCCAAATACAATGGTAATGTTTTGATGTTACTCCTTTCCTAGCCTGTATCATGGTAGGAATAATCTTGTTCGGAATGCCCTTCCGAGCTAGTATCTGGCGTTAAACCTCCATGCCGTCAAACATAGCCTTGGTAAGTCTTGATAGGCGAACGGCCCCTGCTGCAGCAAGTCCTCCCGAAGAGGAAGAGGCCTCGGCTCTTCTAGCAGTAGATCCAGAAGATCCGCTTACCAAGCCTTTCTTGGCCAGTCAGAAGCAATGAGGATTGCCTGAACTCTTGTTCTCCTTATGAGTTTGAGAACTCTTGGAATGAATGGAAGTGGAGGAAACACGTACACCGACTGGAACACCCACGGAGACACTAGGGCGTCCACCGCCACTGCTTGCGGGTCCCTCGACCTGGAACAATACCGCTGAAGCTTCTTGTTGAGCCGAAAGACCATGTCAATCTGGGGTACACCCCAAAGATCTGTTACCTCCTTGAACACCTCCGGATGGAGACCCCACTCTCCCGGGTGGAGATCGTGTCTGCTGAGGAAGTCCGCTTCCCAGTTGTCTACTCCCGGAATGAAGATTGCTGACCGCGCCAACGCGTGTTTTTCTGCCCAGAGGATGATTCTTGTTACCTCTGACATTGCAGCTCTGCTCTTCGTTTCGCCATGTCGGTTTATGTAAGCCACTGTCGTTACGTTGTCCGACTGTACCTGAATGGCCCGATTTCTCAGAAGATGGGCCGCTTGGAGAATACCGTTGTATACGGCTCTTAGTTCCAGAAAGTTTATCGGCAGGCCGGCTTCCAGACTTGACCACCTTCCTTGGAAGGTTTCCCCTTGAGTGACTGCACCCCAGCCCCCGAAGACTTGCATCCGTGGTTAGAAGGATCAGATTCTGAATCCCGAACCTGCGGCGATCCAGAAGGTGAGGTAATTGTAGCCACCAGAGGAGTGAAATCCTGGCCTTTGGAAACAGACATATTCTCTGGTGCATGTGTAGATGGGATCCCGACCACTTGTCCAGGAGATCCAGTTGGAAGGACAGAGCGTGAAACCTCCTGTACTGCAGAGCCTCGTAAGAGGCCACCATCTTCCCCAGAAGGCGAATGCACTGATGAACAGACACCCGGGTTGGCTTCAGGACATCCCGGACCATTGTTTGTATCACCAACGCTTTTTCCTCTGGAAGAAATACCCTCTGCACTGCCGTGTCGAGGATCATTCCCAGAAAGGACAACCTCCTGGTTGGTTCCAAATGTGATTTTGGAATATTCAGGATCCAACCATTTTCCCTGAGAAGCTGTGTTGTGAGAGCTATGGACCGTAACAGCTTCTCCTTGGACGATGCCTTTATCAGCAGATCGTCCAGATATGGAATTATGTTCACCCCCTGTCTCCGGAGGAGAAACATAATTTCCGCCATCACGTTGGTGAATACCCTCGGTGCTGTGGAGAGGACAAATGGCAGGGCCTGGAACTGAAAATGACAGTCCAACAGTGCGAATCGGAGATAAGCTTGATGCGGCAGCCAAATCGGAATGTGGAGGTACGCATCCTTGATATCCAGGAATTCCCCCTCCTCCAGACCTGATATCACTGCCCTTAGAGACTCCGTTTTGAACTTGAACTCCCTCAGAAAGAGGGTTAGTGATTTTAAGTTCAGAATGGTCCTGACCGAACCATCCGGCTTCGGTACCACAAAAAGGTTCGAATATTAACCCTTGTTTTGCATCCGGGAAGGAACTGGTACGATAACCTGTGCCTCCACCAGCTTCTGGATGGCTCCCTGTAGGGTAGCCCTGTCTGCCGGCAAAGCTGGCAAGTCTGATTTGAAGAACCGGTGAGGAGTGAGATCTTGAAATTCCAGCCAGTACCCCTGGGACACAATATCTAGTACCCAGGGATCCAGGCCGGACGACACCCAGACGTGACTGAAATGTCCGAGTCTCGCCCCCACCGGCTCTACTTCCAGGCCGCACTGTCCACCGTCATGCTAAGGACTTTGGTGTACCAGAAGCAGGTTTCTGTTCCTGGGAACCTGCAGCAGCAAGTTTCTTGGATTTTGGCCGATCTCCTCTAAAGAAGCTGTTGGACGGTTTGGCCTTTCTTGTTTTAGTAACACGAAAGGACTGTGATGCCGCTGAAGGAAAAGGTTTCTACACAGCAGGTGCAGCTGAGGGAAGAAAGGGTGACTTACCCGCTGTAGCCGTGGAGATCCACGCATCCAACGCTTCCCCAAAGAGAGCTTGACCTGTGTAGGGTAGGGTCTCCACACCTCTCCCGGATTCTGCGTGGGCAGACCACTGGCGCAGCCACAGTCCTCGACGAGCTGAGGTAGACATGGAAGAAATTCCTGCAGCCATTGAACCCAGGTCCTTCATGGAATCCACCATAAATCCTGCAGAATCCTGAATGTTACATAAAAACAATTCTACGTCACTTTTATCCATAGTATCCGAATCCTCAAGTAACGTGCCTGACCACTTTACTATAGCTTTGGAAAATCCATGCACAGGCAGTAGGCCTGGAGTATCGCCCCTGAAGCCGTATACATGGATTTGAGCGTAGTATCAATTTTGCGATCAGCCGGCTCCTTTAAGGCGGTAGATCCTGGAACAGGTAAAACCACCTTTTTAGAGAGTCTGGATACAGACGCGTCCACTAAGGGTGGGTTTTCCCATTTTTTCCTATACTCCTCAGTGAAAGCAACCAGAACCCTTCTAGGGATCTGGAATTTTTTCTCCGGGTTTTCCCATGCTTTCTCAAATACAGCATTTAATTCTTTGGACGCAGGAAAAGTTAGCGAGGCTTTCTTATTGTCAGTGAAGTAAGCCTCCTCAACCTGCTCAGGTGTTGTATCTGTAATATTCAACACATCCCTTATAGCCTCTAAAATCAACTGCACCCCTTAAGCAAGAGATGCGGCCCCCCTGAGCACATCCCCATAACCATCTGCCATGTCAGAGTCGGTATCCGTGTCATACTGCATAATCTGTGCAAGAACACGTTTATGGGAACCTCCAGAGGGGGTCCCTGAGGTAACAGAACCGGACCAAACTGCCATAGAGTTCTGTAAAACCTGAGTTGCAGATTCATTCTGTGCAACCCTAGTAGAAATCTGAGAAATCATGGATTTGATAGAGGATACCCATTCAGGCTCCCTTGCTGGTATCTGTGCTAAAGCAGTGCAATCCTGATTACATGGAATGGGATCATCCGGAGAGGACATATCCTCTGCAGCATATGACACAGAGTCCCTGGACATAGCTTAATGGAGTCCACAGACACTACACATACACACAGGGGAGGACAGACAGAGTTTCACCCCCAAGAATGGCAAGAGAGAGACAGAGATTGGAGCCAACCCACACAGAGCGCTTTTCAGGTATAGGGAAACCCTAAACCAGCGCTGACTGTGTAACTTAATAGGTTACACAGTCTTTATACAGCCCCCCCCCCCCCTTCTACAACCCCCTGGTACCGTGAGAGATAGCTGGAGTTGCTCTGGACGGACTGCATATCACTGACAGCGCTTCTGCAGGCAGGAAAATGGCGCTGAACGCTGCTGGGTCCTCTCTGAGAAGCTCCGCCCCCTTAATGGCGCTGTCTTCCCGCTCTTCATAGGATTAAACTGGCCTGAGGGTTGATGCTGGCAGAGATCCCTGGACCCTGACAGGCTTGAGAGGTCAGTGTAGGCGCTGGCTCAGGGCGCCCCTCACAGCGCTGCACTATGTACCGCGCTGAGCCCCGGAGCGCAGTTAGTCCTGCTCTCCATACCCTGTTGCCGCCATCTTCACACCGGCTCCCCGCTTGCTAGAGGGGCCAGTGACTAACCCGCCACCGATCTTCGGGCTCTGTAAGGGGGTGGTGGCATGCTGCCCGAGTGAGCGATTCCCTGTGGCGGGGAACGTTCTATCCCCTCAGGAGCTCAGTGTCCTGTCAGCGGAGATAGTGGCTCAGACCCCGCAGGGCGGACACTATTCCCCCCCTTAGTCCCACGAAGCAGGGAGGCTGTTGCCAGCAGCCTCCCTGTAAAAATAAAAAAAACTCCAAAATAACATTTACTAAAGAAGCTCTGTAGAGCTCCCCTAGCTGTGACCAGCTCCTCCGACACATTTTCTAAACTGAGTCTGGTAGGAGGGGCATAGAGGGTGGAGCCAGCCCACACTCTCAAACTCTTAAAGTGCCAGTGGCTGCTAGTGGAACAGTCTATACCCCATGGTACTAATGTGGACCCCAGCATCATCTAGGACGTAAGAGAAACACCGTATCCCCGTTGTTCCGTTGGTACTGGAACAATGACTTTGGCGGCGAGAAGGGAGCCGACTGATTGTTGTAGCGCTGCTGCCTCATCGGGATCCCCTGGGAGCCCCGTTGTGAAGAATCTTCTTGGTGGGCGGCACCAGAACGTCAGGAAATATCCATGAGTGACAAGTTCCCTGACCCAGGCGTCCGTCGAGATGTCCAACCATCGTGGGGCAAAGGACAGCAGTCGTCCCTGTCATGCCGCAGGCTTGTCAGCAGGTTTGGTGGTTGGGCGTCTGGTAGCCCAAGGCTATTTTGTGCAAGATTTGTAACCTTTCGCCAGGGCCTGGTAACGGGAGGAGGCCTGGCCCTTAGCCCTTTCTTGAAAACGAAAGAGGCGAAAGGAAGGTTTCAGTTTAGGGGCCGCTGCTGACGGAAGGAAGGCAGTTTTAGCGGTTGCCAGTGAGGTTACAATGTCATTTAATTCCTTGCCGAACAAGGTATCTTCTGCGAAAGGTAAGGTTTCCAGAGCTTTCTTGGAGAATGCGTCTGCTCTCCAAGTATGGAGACATAATGAGCGTCTGGCCGCAACCGTTGAAGCAGAAACCTTAGACGTAAAGATAGCTGTATCCAGGGCAGCTTCGCCAAGGTAGGTATTGGCCTTCTGAATATTTCCCACCAGGACCAACAACTGTTTTCTACTAATAGACCCTGGTGTAGTTGCTCCGTCCAACAAGCTATAGCCTTAGTTTTCCCAAGCTGAGGCCAATGCTGGCCTTGTAATTGCACCTGCATGTGTGTAAGCTGTTTTGAGGAACGTGTCTAACTTACGATCGGTGGGATCTTTGAAAGAAGTGGTATCTGGAATTGCCAGAACTGATGAACGTACCAGTGTGCGTCCACTGGTGGGGGATTCTACTACTTGGACCCGTCCTTAGATGGAAATGGGTAGAATGACTGATATCGTTTGGAGTGCTGAAATCATTTATCCGGTTTGGCCCAAGCTTCTTCCAACATATCCTTCAATTGTGCTGAGGAGGGAAATTGTGTGGAATCTTTCTTTGTTTTTGTTTTTTTAAAACCGACGTCTTGGACGTGGGAGCCGGATCCTCATGTTCAATATTCAGGAACAGACGTACCTGCTTGAGCAGGGCTACCACCTCAGCCACCGAAAGAGAGTCTTCCAGACCGGAAGAGGTGTCCAGATCAGAACCCCCTGACCCACTCTCCTGATCTAAATGAGGGGACTCTAACTCCGAATCCCCATCCGAGAGAGGTGTAGTGGTGTCGCTAGAGGCATGAGCCCGTCTGGGACGTCTGTCCCTGTCCATAAGTTGTTGCATGGAGGCTGAGAACTGAGAAAGGCCCTGAACCGACTGAGCCAATGTGTGAACCCAAGGTGGTTCAACCTGGGGAGGAGGAAGCAGATAAGACTAACCTGGTGCAGATGGACCAGGCGGTGCTGGATCTGGTGGCTCGACATGTGGCATAGTCAAGCGATCCACCAGTTGCGACATAACTTGTGTGAGCTGGTCGCCCAAGCCGGTTCCTGTATGACAGGTGTAGGTGTCGGATCATCTTGTGGCGGAGCTCCCGCGCATGCAGTGCATAGGTCCGCGGAATCCTGTGAAGAGAGAATATTGCAGGACACACACGACAAGGCTCCGATGTAACAAGCTTTTTGCCTCTGGATGACATTGTTAAAATTATTCAGAGACACACTTGTATACAATTCATGGGTAACAATGAGAGAGGAGTCACTCAACCCAGGTAAATTACACAGTAAATAAGCTAAGCCAGTCACTGGGGTACCCCCTGCAGACCCAGGCTCTGTATAAGGGATGTGTAGCCAACCACATGTACTGCAGTAGCACACCCACACACACTAAGCCACACAATGCTTGAAATAAAACAAGAAAAAGTGGGCCAAGATACTCATCTGTCCTATGGTAAACCAGTAGGCAGGACGCTGGGTGTTGGAGCGGGCATGCTGGGCGCTAAGTGCCCCAGCATCCCGCTCTCTTCGCTGTGCCTGCAGCACTGTCTAATAAAAAAATAAAAAAAAGCAACCTAGCTGTTTAAAACCGCTTCTAAATGAGAGGTGCAGTGCTCTTGCCTTGGCACCAAAAAAAAAAAAAAAAACACTGGCGGGGACGGGGTATAGAGGACAAGGGAGGCAAGGCCGGCTGGGTAATTTTAAGTAACCCTTTTGGTGCCAGCCTGCTCCCAGCCCAGCCTATACCCAGCGTTAAGCCTTCTCCTGTGCTCCCTAGTGGACGAAAAAGAAAAACTATATTCTCCTGCAGCAAGGCTGGGGGACACTGGACCATGGGACATTCAACAGCCACCCTGAGGGGAGGGGACGCTCATGCTGCCTGACCAGAAAACTGAATGCCCAAGTGCCCTTTGTCAGCTACACTCCCTTTAGCTTCAGCCACCGTCCTCACTCATAGCGCACGACCCCCCCTCCCCCACAGCCGTAAACCGGTGGCTGACAGACCGCTCATGCAGCCACTACACTCTCACTCAGACCATACAGATAAACATCAAACCCGCGGTACAGCCACACAGTCACAGGTGCCGTGGCGTGCAGCGGGAAAGACTAGGTATGCCAGGGCAGCCCCATGCATTCCTATGGTGTGCATGTCCATATGCATGACCACGCTAGCTTTGCCGTGAATGGGACGCATTGCAGCAAAGCTGAGCATGGCTACATCTGTATGCAGAAAATAAAACAACTAAGCTATTAAGCAGCCCCCAAACCGTGCCCTATACCATTAGGTCACTAAAGAAGTACTGGCATGATGGGGTTACATAGGGGAGGAGCTTAGAATTTAAAGCTACAGTAGTTTAAGTACCAGCTCCAGTCCAAACTATATTCCCATGGTCCAGTGTCCCCCAGCCTTACTGTAAGAACGTGACATCACTGAGTGACAACATCTATTTTAAGTATATGACATTTATTATTTAAAATGTGATTCACTTACTTGCCGTGATTTTCCATTATCTGTAACAATTTCTTTAAAATGTCTTCAACGGTCTGCAACAAACAATACAAATGAAGCCTGAAGAGAACTACAGTTTATACAGAAAATAGGATTTTGGTACTTACCAGGTAAATCCTTTTCTTTGAATCCATAGGGGGCACTGGAGTACTCTTGGGATATGGACGGTGTTAGCAAGGACAGGCACCGAATATTTAAATTTAGTAACTCTCCTCCCCTCCATACTCCCAGAATACCTCAGTGTTTTTTCCTGAGGCGAACAGGAGTGATAGTGAGGATGAACAATGGAGAATTACATATAACATTATAACATAACGGACAACGATAAAGTTGACATATAACGTTACTGACAACTAAACAGTTGACACCATAACCGATAGAACTTGAAACTTTGAACCAGTCGGTGAGAATGTGTTACCATAAGATCCACTGAACTTACCACAAACCAGGTAAAACTGCTCTGGGTGGGCGTCCAGTGCCCCCTATGGATTCAAAGAAAAGGATTTACCTGGTAAGTACCAAAATCCTATTTTCTTTTTCATCCACTAGGGGTCACTGGAGTACTCTTGGGACGTACCAAAGCTTCCCCTGTGGGCGGGAGAGCTGTTTGGCACCTGTAACACTAGGCGGCCAAAGCTAGATGCTGATGCTGCAAACTTATCAAACTTGTAAAAGCGCACAAACGTGTGCACTGAAGACCATATAGCCGCACAGCAAAGCTGCGTCGTAGAAGCCCCACGACCATCTGCCCATGAAGTTCCCACAGAACGTGTGGAATGAGCTGTTACTGATGTAGGCGGCTGTAACCTAGCATGAAGGTAAGCCTGACGTATGGTCAGTTTAATCCATCTGGATAAGGTCTGCTTAGAAGCTGGCCAACCCATCTTGGCAGCATCATAGAGAACAAACAACGTATCCGTCTTACGAACTGTAGACGATCGTGATACATAAACGCGTAGTGCGCGTACCACATCCAAAGTTCCAGAATCTTCTGTTAACACCGGAACTACTATTGGTTGATTGATGTGAAAAGATGACACTACCTTTGGCAGGAAAGCGGGATTTGTCCGAAGTTCCGCTCTGTCATCATGAAACACCAAATATGGTGGCTTGCATGACAAGGCACCCAAATCTGAAACATGCCTTGCTGAAGCTAAGGCTAGGAGAAAAATTGTATTCCAAGTGAGAAACTTAATATCCACTTGTTGTAAGGGTTCAAAATATGAAGACTGTAAGAAATATAAAACCAGATTCAAGTCCGATGGCGCTGTAGGTGGAATGAATGGAGGCTGTACTCTGAGGACACCTTGCAGGAAGGTGTGTACAGACGGCAATAGAGCCAATCGTCTTTGAAAGTAAATTGACAAAGCAGAGACCTGCACCTTTAGTGTAGATAAACGCAGTCCTCCATCTAACCCCGTCTGTAGAAATAACAAAAGACGGGATAACCTGAAAGATGATGTCGGAAACTTCTGAGCTTCACACCAACCGATATAGGCACGCCAAATTCTGTAATAATGAGCAGCCGTAACTGGCTTCCTAGCACGTAACATGGTTGGTATAACCGATTCTGGAATGCCCTCTCTTCTTAAGAGGGCGGTCTCAACAGCCACCCCGTAAAACGCAGCCGTGCTCGGCCCAACTGAGGATTCGAGCTGCTTCCCGCATGGCCATGCGGCTTCACGCTGCTTGTCATAGCGCATTGTAAATTGTCGTGAGTTCCAGGACATTTATAGACAGCAATCTTTCGTGATCCGCCCAGAGACCCTGGAGCTGACAATTTTGAACCACAGCTCCCCAACCTCTGAGATTCGCGTCCGTCGTTAGAATTATCCAATTGCAGACACCGAACCGTTTCCCTGCGGTTAGATTGTGTACTTTGAGCCACCAGAGTAGAGATACTCTGGCCCGTGGAGACAACCACACCCTCTGGTGAATTTGCAGATGCAAGCCCGATCACTGTGCGAACACATCCAGTTGAGGACGTGAGTGAAATCTTCTAAACTGAAGCGCTTCGAAAGCTGCCACCATTGTGCCTAACAGGCGAATGCACAAATGTACTCAGACTGTGCGTGGCTTGAGCACTAATTGTACCAGATGACGAATAATCTGTATTTTCTGTTCTGGTAGGTAAATTCTTTGATCTACCGTATCGAGAATCATTCCTAGGAATTGAAGTCGTTGAGATGGAATCAGATGTGATTTCTTGAAGTTGACAATCCAACCGTGCTGAACTAGCACATTGTACGCTAGCAACGCATGTTGGAGGAGCATCTGTTGAGACGGAGCTTTGATGAGTAGATCGTCCAAGTACGGAACTATTATTACTTCCAGGGATCTGAGATGAGCTATCCTCACAGACATCACTTTGGTGAATACCCGAGACGCTGACGAGAGGCCAAACGGTAGAGCCTGAAACTGGTAATGGTTTTGCCGTATCGCAAAACGCAAGAACCTCTGATGAGGTGACCAAATCGGAATGCGTAAGTACGCATCCTTGAGATCCAGCGCAATCATGAATTGCTGTGGCTTTAAACCTGGAATTACTGACCGCAGGGATTCCATCTTGAATCTGTAGTAAGTGACGTACTGATTGAGACCCTTTAAGTCCAATATTGGTCTGATCAAGCCATCCGGCTGGAATAATAACCCTGACCTTGTTGGTGAACAGGGACCGGAATCAAAACTGCTGAATCCAGCAGAGACTGAATGGCAATTTGGAGAACCGCCTTCTTGTCTTCCGACACAGGCAGTCCTGTCTTGAAAAACCGCAGTGATGGGAGACAGTCGAACTCTATTTTGTAACCTTTTAACACCAAATTGCAGATCCACCCATCCGTGGATGTCTGGAACCACGCCAAATGGAACGTCTGAAGGTGTGCCCCCCCAACTGGAGATCCGAGATGGACTGGAAGGTCATCATGCCACTGGCTTGTCGGTGACCTTAGCGTTTTGACGACGGGTGGTGGTTTGTTGAAAACCACGTCCTCTGCCTCGTCCACCAGGTGTGGGTGTTGCTCTACCACGGCCTCGAAAGGGCTGAGGTCTAAAGGATTTGAACGCTGGTCCAGAGTATTTCCATCTAGGTACCGTTGGAAGCAATGGTAGGAAAGCAGACTTGCCCCCCTGTGGTCCAATTCAGGACCAAACAACTTTCGCGTAAGGTAATGCTTCTATTCTTCTCTCGACCTTTGCCTCCGCCTGCCAAGGACGCAGCCAGAGCGCTAGTCGTGCCGCAACTAGTGACGCTGAAAGGCGAGAACTGACTTGTCAGACGTCCATAGAAGCTGTACGTAGATAATCAGCAGCTTCGCAGATTTGATCAGCGAGAAGGTCGTCTTGTAGGGCGGACCTGAGTCCTGTTATCCATACATGCAGCGCCGTAGTTACCCAAATGCCAACCAAACGCGGTCGAAGCAACACCCCTGCTGCTGTATACATCGACTTTAGCATAGCTCCCATAGAGATGTCACTGACTCTGGAAATGGGTAACTAGACTTAAATTGGCGAGGTTTAGAAACCTGTGTATAAGGATTCGATATTAACATCTTATTTAGAGATTCCGAAAAAAATAAGAAACACGCTGGAGATGTGTCGACTAGTAAAGACCACCTTATAATTTGTCAGAGGTTCCTCAGTCTCTGTAAACTTCAGAGACTGACGCACCCACACTATCTGACTGCTGGTCTATTCAACCTTCTCATATTCATCTTGCGCAGTTAGGGCTGGCATAGAAACGTCAGGATTGCAACATAGCAGAAACTGGGAATTTATAAGGCAAAAGATAACCATCTTTGCAAAATCAGAGATGAAATGGGAGTATAAAAGATACTGTGCATGTGATAGAACCCTCCGGGAACCCACTCTTACAGACATTGCAGTGAAACTACTTTTTCGTTTTTGCTGGTGAATTACTCATTATGTAACCAGACACATTCCACCTCAGTAAAATTACTAAAATGTGTATATGGCCAAAGTGCAGTGCACGTGGGCAGACTATAAGAAACCTGATCCAAAAATTCCTACTAACACCCCTGCGCCATCTGGTGGAGCAGTGTTGTAGGACAGGAACGTTCTGGAAAAGAAACAGAAAGTATGATTAAAATAGCCTCCAGCCATGTGCTTATAGTCAAAGAACATATATCCTTACGTGACCATATATACCTATAGCATGTTATATCAATTTTCTATGGTATAAGTGCTTGTATAATACGTATGCATATATAACAATGCAGCCCTTTCTTTAGCAGAGGCTGTATATTGTTGCAGCTGTGGCATAATCTCTCACCCCCCCTGCAGCTGCGCTGCATGTAACAGGGACAGGGAAACCCCTGACTGCCCAGCATGAGCCCACTAGTTACTAGAGGGCTGTTTTATAGTGACAGACCGCGGCAGCAGTGTGCACTGTCCGCGGTCTGAGTGATCAGAGGCGCCGGCATCTTCCCCCCCTGCTTCCTCCTTAGCGTGTGCAGGGAGCGCTAGCAGCGCTGAGCTGCCGGCCGTTACCGAGACAGACCGTGGCAGCAGTGAACGCTGTCCGCGGTCTGAGTTAGCAGAGACGCCGGCAGCTTCCGTACCCTAAGTGACGGAGCCTCCGGCCGTTACAGGGACAGACCGCGGCAGAACTGAACGCTGTCCGCGGTCTGATTGTGCAGGGAGCGCTGACAACGGCGCTTGTAGCGGCCGTTTAGCGCGTCACTCTGATCGGCGGCCGGGAGTAGGGGAGCGGCGGCGGGGAGCTGTAATCAGCGGTGGCGGGGAGCAGAGCAGCGGGATGATCTCGGGCGACGCACATAGCAGTCCCCCCACACGGCGGGGCGGCAGCGTGAGCTGACCGCCCCGGTCATAAATACCTGTGATCCTGTGCTCTGACGGGGCTTCTCTAACAAGCTCCGTTCTGTCGTCTCAGCTGAAGGTAGCTGACTTGGGCTCTGACGGGGCTTCTCCAGCAAGCTCCGTCCAGTCCTTTCTGCAGCCTCAGCTGAAGTTAGCTGAGCTGCTTGTGGCTGTGAGGGGGCTCCTATTGTGAGGACCGACACGCCAAGAGCTGCAGGCAGCAGCTTCTGTAATCCCGGACCCATAGCTTTTGTGTAAGCTGGGAAGGGATTGTAATTAGAAAAAAGTATAAAAAATACAAATAATCTAAAAGTAAAATATGTGGAGGAGCTCCACGCTTTGTGCTCCTATCCATGTGAGCACCGAAAAAACACTGAGGTATTCTGGGAGTATGGAGGGGAGGAGAGTTACTAAATTTAAATATTCAGTGCCTGTCCTTGCTAACACCGTCCATATCCCAAGAGTACTCCAGTGACCCCTAGTGGATGAAAAAGAAAGGTTAATTTTCAAATAAGCGTACAGTAGGTTACTGCATTTATTTCTATAAACTGAATAAAAATCAGTGCAGACAAACTTAAATTAAGCTTTATTTATAGATCCTAAAACCACTTCTGCCAAAGTAATCAACAAACGCTATCTATGACCTAAATGTAACTACTGTAGTGATTTGGTGTCTGGTAACTGAAAATTATATTTTTATAGATTAGAACATTATTACAGAGTTATACAGTAATGTTATTTTTTACAGCTAGGATACGGAAATGTGAAGACTGAATCTGAGACCACCTACTAACCTGTGTCTGGTAACTTTTTACTCCCTGAAATTTGAAATAACAGGCTTTGAGAGCGCCCTCAATTTTCACTGGAAATTCATCCAAAAACTTTTCCATGTGGTCAATTGCTATCAAGCACAGCCATGACTGGATGAGTATTGGGTCTGCCTGCAACAAGTACTTCTTACTTCTCATCTTTCCAAGAAGATCACTGACATTTAATAAAAAATAGAGATGATCAGTGATAATCAACGACACAAACAAAAAAATTATTTAATGAAACTAAATCATCATTACTTCTACAGTATAGTAATTTCTCCTAATACAGTGATTTTCAACCTTTTTCAATTCGCGGCACATCGAACAAGATCTGAAAATTGCCAAGGCACACAATCAGTACCCCTCAGAAAAACAACACACACACAGGGAAATAAAACAAACATATATTGGTCCCCAAGGTGAAAAACACACACACTGTCACCAACAGTAATTAAAATAATGCACTGGCCCCCACAGTAATTGAACACACTGTCTGCCACAGTAATTCCACACATTGCCACCCATAGTAATGCCACAACACGCACTGTCCCCCTGTAGTAATGCCACCACACACTGTCCCCCTGTAGTAATGCCACCACACACACTGTCCCCCTGTAGTAATGCCACCACACACACTGTCCCCCTGTAGTAATGCCACCACACACACACACAATTTCCCCCTGTAGTAATGAAACCACAATGTCCCCCTGTAGTAAAGCCACCACACACACTGGGGCAGATGTATTAACCTGGAGAAGGCATAAGGAAGTGATAAACCAGTGATATGTACAAGGTGATAAACCCACCAGCCAATCGGCTCCATTATGTAAATTAACAGTTAGGATCTGATTGGCTGGTGCCTTTATCACCTTGCACATATCACTGGTTTATCACTTCCTTATGCCTTCTCCAGGTTAATACATCTGCCCCACTGTCTCCCTGTAGTAATGATACCACACACACACTGTCTGCCACAGTGAAAAAGCACCGTCTCCATAGTAAAAAAAATAAGATTTTAAACCTACCGGTAAATCTTTTTCTCGTAGTCCGTAGAGGATGCTGGGGACTCCGTAAGGACCGTGGGGATAGACGGGCTCTGCAGGAGACATGGGCACTTTAAGAAAGACTTTAGGTATGGGTGTGCACTGGCTCCTCCCTCTATGTCCCTCCTCCAGACCTCAGTTAGAGAAACTGTGCTCAGAGGAGACGGACAGTACGAGGAAAGGAGTTTTGTTAAACCAAGGGCAAGATTCATACCAGCCCACACCATCCACACCGTATAACTTGGGATATACGAACCAGTTAACAGTATGAAAAAACAACATAGCATCAGTCGGAGACCGATGAAAACTATAACATAACCCTTATGTAAGCAAAACTATATACAAGTCTTGCAGAAGTAGTCCGCACTTGGGACGGACGCCCAGCATCCTCTACGGACTAGGAGAAAAAGATTTACCGGTAGGTTTAAAATCTTATTTTCTCTTACGTCCTAGAGGATGCTGGGGACTCCGTAAGGACCATAGGGATTATACCAAAGCTCCCAAACGGGCGGGAGAGTGCGGATAACTCTGCAGCACCGATTGAGCAAACAGGAGGTCCTCCTCAGCCAGGGTATCAAACTTATAGAACCTTGCAAAGGTGTTTGATCCCGACCAAGTAGCAGCTCGGCACAGCTGTAGTGCCGAGACCCCTCGGTCACCCGCCCAAGACGAGCCCACCTTCCTAGTGGAATGGGCCTTAACCGATTTTGGTAACGGCAATCCAGCCGTCGCATGCGCCTGCTGAATCGTGTTACAGATACAGCGAGCAATAGTCTGCTTTGAAGCAGGAGCGCCAACCTTGTTGGCTGCATACAGGACAAACAGTGCTTCTGTTTTTCTGACTCTAGCCGTTCTGGCCACGTAAATTTTCAAAGCCCTGACCACATCAAGGGACTCGGAATCCTCCAAGTCTCGTGTAGCCACAGGCACCACAATAGGTTGGTTCATATGAAAAGATGACACCACCTTAGGCAAAAATTGAGGACGGGTCCGCAATTCCGCTCTATCCATATGGAAAAACTAGATAGGGACTTTTATGAGACAAAGCCGCCAATTCCGACACTCGCCTAGCCGAAGCCAAGGCTAACAACATGACCACCTTTCAAGTGAGATATTTTAACTCCACCGTTTTAAGTGGTTCAAACCAGTGCGACTTCACGAAACTCAACACCACGTTAAGGTCCCAAGGCGCCACCGGAGGTACAAAAAGAGGCTGAATATGCAGCACTCCCTTCACAAAAGTCTGTACTTCTGGGAGAGAAGCCAATTCTTTTTGAAAGAAAATGGATAAGGCCGAAATCTGAACCTTAATGGAGCCTAATTTTAGGCCCAAATTCACTCCAGTTTGTAGGAAGTGGAGGAAACGGCCCAGATGGAATTCTTCCGTAGGAGCATTCCTGGCCTCACACCAAGAAACATATTTTCGCCATATACGGTGATAATGTTTAGCTGTCACGTCCTTCCTAGCCTTTATCAGAGTAGGAATGACCTCATCCGGAATGCCCTTTTCCGCTAGGATCCGGCGTTCAACCGCTATGCCGTCAAACGCAGCCACGGTAAGTCTTGGAACAGACAGGGCCCCTGTTGCAACAGGTCCTGTCTTAGAGGAAGAGGCCACGGATCTTCTGTGAGCATCTCCTGCAGATCCGGATACCAGGCCCTTCGTGGCCAATCAGGAACAATGAGAATTGTCTGTACTCCTCTTTTTCTTATTATTCTCAACACCTTTGGGATGAGAGGAAGAGGAGGAAACACATAGACAGACTGGAACACCCACGGTGTCACTAGGGCGTCCACAGCTACCGCCTGAGGGTCTCTTGACCTGGCGCAATACCTCTGTAGCTTTTTGTTGAGGCGGCACGCCATCATGTCTATCTGGGGCAGTCCCCACTGACTTGCAATCTGTGCGAAGACTTCCTGATGAAGTCCCCACTCTCCTGGATGCAGGTCGTGTCTGCTGAGGAAGTCTGCTTCCCAGTTGTCCACTCCCGGAATGAACACTGCTGACAGTGCGCTTACATGATTTTCCGCCCAGCGAAGAATCCTGGTGGCTTCCGCCAATGCCACTTTGCTCCTTGTGCTGACCTGGCGGTTTACATGAGCCACCGCGGTGATGTTGTCTGACTGGATCAGAACTGGTAAGTCGCGAAGCAAGGTCTCCGCTTGACGAAGGGCGTTGAATATGGCCCTCAGTTCCAGGACGTTGATTTGAAGACAAGTCTCTTGACTTGACCAAAGACCCAGGAAGTTTCTTCCTTGTGCGACTGCTCCCCAACCTCGGAGGCTCGCGTCCGTGGTCACCAGAACCCAGTCCTGAATGCCGAACCTGCGGCCCTCTAGAAGGTGAGCACTCTGCAGCCACCACAGGAGAGATACCCTGGCCCTGGGGGACAGGGTGATCAACTGATGAATCTGTAGATGTGACCCGGACCACTTGTCCAGTAGGTCCCATTGGAAGGTCCTCGCATGGAACCTGCCGAATGGAATGGCCTCGTAAGATGCCACCATCTTTCCCAGGACTCGAGTGCAGTGATGCACTGACACCTGTTTTGGTTTCAATAGGTTCCTGACCAGAGTCATGAGTTCTTGAGCCTTTTCCATCGGAAGATAAACCCTTTTCTGGTCCATATCCAGAATCATGCCCAAGAAGGTCAGACGAGTCGTAGGAACCAGCTGCGACTTCGGGATATTGAGAATCCAGCCGTGTTGCTGTAACACCTTCAGTGAAAGTGACACGCTGTTCAGTAACTGCTCTCGTGATCTCGCCTTTATGAGGAGATCGTCCAAGTACGAGATAATTGTGACACCCTGCTTGCGCAGGAGCCCCATCATTTCCGCCATTACCTTGGTGAAAATTCTCGGGGCCGTGGAAAGCCCAAACGGCAACGTCTGAAATTGGTAATGACAATCCTGTACCGCAAATCTCAGGTACGCCTGATGAGGTGGATATATGGGAACATGAAGGTATGCATCCTTTATGTCCAGAGATACCATAAAGTCCCCCCCTTCCAGGCTGGCGATGACCGCCCTAAGCGATTCCATCTTGAACCTTTTCAAGTATAGGTTCAGGGATTTTAAATTTAAAATGGGTCTGACCGAACCGTCCGGTTTCGGGACTACAAACAGGGTTGAGTAATATCCCCTCCCTTGTTGAAGTAGGGGAACCTTGACCACCACCTGTTGAAGATACAATTTGTGAATTGCATTTAACACTATCTCCCTTTCTGGGGGAGAAGTCGGCAGGGCCGATTTGAAAAACCGGCGAGGAGGTACCTCTTCGAATTCCAGCTTGTAACCCTGAGAAATAATTTCTATTGCCCAGGGATCCACCTGTGAGTGAACCCAGATGTGGCTGAAAATTCGAAGACGTGCCCCCCACTGGGGCGGACTTCCTTAGCGGAGCCCCAGCGTCATGCGGTGGATTTTGTAGAGGCCGGGGAGGACTTCTGTTCCTGGGAACTAGCTGTGTTGTGCAGCTTTTTCCCTCTGCCCTTACCTCTGGCAAGAAAGGACGCACCTCGTACTCTCTTGTTTCTTTGTGACCGAAAGGACTGCATTTGATAATGTGGCGCTTTCTTAGGCTGTAAGGGAATATAAGGCAAAAAATTTGATTTACCAGCTGTAGCTGTGGAGACCAGGTCCGAGAGACCTTCCCCAAACAATTCCTCACCCCTGTAAGGTAAAACCTCCATATGCCTCTTTGAGTCGGCATCACCTGTCCATTGCCGGGTCCATAGGACTCGTCTAGCAGAAATCGACATAGCGTTGAATCTAGAACCCAGTAGACCAATGTCTCTTTGAGCATCTCTCATATATAAGACAGCATCTTTTATATGTCCAAGGGTCAATAAGATGGTATCCTTATCCAGGGTTTCAATTTCCGCTGATAAGGTATCTGTGCATGCTGCTACAGCAAACCCAAGCCGACGCAATAGCCGGTCTGAGTAAGGTACCCGAATGTGTGTAAATGAACTTCAAGGTAACCTCCTGCTTGCGATCAGCAGGATCCCTGAGGGTAGCCGTATCTTGGTATGGCAGCGCTACCTTTTTGGATAAGCGTGTCAACGCTTTGTCCACCCTAGGGGAGGATTCCCACCGTATTCTGTCCGTTGGCAGGAAAGGATACGCCATAAGAATCCTTTTGGGAATCTGCAGTTTTTTGTCTGGAGATTCCCAAGCTTTTTCACATAACTCGTTCAGCTCATGTGAGGGGGTAAAGGTTACCTCCGGTTTCTTTCCCTTATACATGTGTACCCTCGTGTCAGGGACAGGGGGTTCCTCTGTGATATGCAAAACATCTTTTATTGCAATAATCATATATCGAATACATTTAGCCAATTTTGGCTGTAACTTTGCATCATCGTAGTCGACACTGGAGTCAGAATCCGTGTCGGTATCTGTGTCTACTATTTGGGATAGTGGGCGCTTTTGAGACCCCGAAGGTCCCTGCGACATAGGGACAGACATGGGTTGACTCCCTGGCTGTTCCCTAGCTTCAGCTTTGTCTAATTCTTTTGTGCAATAAATTTACATTAGCACTTAAAACATTCCACATATCCATCCAGTCAGGTGTCGGCGTTGTCGACGGAGACACCACATTCATTTGCTCCTCCTCCTCCCTAGGAAAGCCGTCTACCTCAGACATGTCGACACACGCGTTCCGACACACCACACACTCAGGGAATCCTCTTATCTGAAGATAGTTCCCCCACAAGGACCTTTGGAGAGACAGAGAGAGTGTATGCCAGCACACACCCAGTGCTATATGACCCAGGAAAAAACACACACAATGGGGTATATTTACTAAGGTCCCGATTTTGACCGAGATGACGTTTTTTCTTCAAAGTGACATCTCGGGAATTTACTAAACTCAAATCACGGCAGTGATGAGGGCATTCGTAATATTTTTGAAGTCCTAGGAAAAAATTACGAATCAATACACCATCGGTCAAATACGCCTGCAATTTGGTAGAAATCGGTCATTTACTAAAAAGTGCAAATCACAAACACTGCCGACAATAGCCAAACACTGCCGTGCTGAAATACAATTCGTGAAAAAGTGCTAAAAAAAAACAGACCTGCTTTTTTTCCCCGTGTTTGGATAGGCATGCACGGATCCATGAGATCCGTGCATGTTTTTCAGTGGGAAGGGGTGGGAAAGTGTTAATTTTTTTTAAAAAAAATTGCGTGGGGTCCCCCCTCCTAAGCCAAACCAGCCTCGGGCTCTTTGAGCCGGTCCTGGTTGAAAAAATATGGGGAAAAAAATGATAGGGGTTCCCCCATATTTAAACAACCAGCACCGGGCTCTGCGCCTGGTCCTGGTTCCAAAAATACGGGGGACAAAAAGCGTAGGGGTCCCCCGTATTTCTGAAACCAGCACCGGGCTCCACTAGCCAGATACATAATGCCACAGCCGGGGGACACTTTTATCTAGGTCCCTGGGGCCCTGGCATTACATAACCAACTAGTCACCCCTGGCCGGGGTACCCTGGAGGATTGGGGGCCCCTTCAATCAAGGGGTCCCCCCCCTCCAGCCACCCAAGGGCCAGGGGTGAAGCCCGAGGCTGTCTCCCCCCATCCAAGGGCTGCGGATGGGAGGCTGATAGCCTTTTTGTCAAAAAATGAATATTGTTTTTAGTAGCAGTACTACAAGTCCCAGCAAGCCTCCCCCGCAAGCTGGTACTTGGAGAACCACAAGTACCAGCATGCGGTGGAAAACCGGGCCCGCTGGTACCTGTAGTACTACTACTAAAAGTAGTTTTTTCTATTTTAACACGGATTTCAATTTTTGAAAAAAAGGTGCACAATGAAGCCCAGCACGGATCTCTCAGATCCGGCCGAGATTCATTGTATTAAAGTCGGCAGTGTTTTACAAGTCACTCACGTAAAACACTGAAAAAAAAAAACGAATGACATCGACATCGGTAAATCCGAAAATGCAGAATACGACAGCTTAGTAAATTAGTCGTAATAAAATCAAAAAGTTGCAACTTTACACTTTCGATGTCATTCGTGATTGAACTTTGACCTCAGACGGGAAAATACGAATTTTAGTAAATATACCCCAATATGTTTACCTAGATAGCGCTGTATGTATTTTGCGCCAAATATGTGCCCCCCCCCCCCCTTCTTTAAAACCCTCTTTCACCGTGGATAAGCAGGGGAGAGTCCGGGGAGCTTCCTCTCAGCGCTGTGCTGTGGAGAAAATGGCGCTGGTGAGTGCTGAGGAAGAAGCCCTGCCCCCTCTGCGGCGGGCTTCTGTCCCGCTCAAATATCTAAAAACCTGGCTGGGGCTCTTTATATATACAGTGCCCAGCTGTATATATAGACTTTTGCCAGAAAAAAAGGTTTATTGCTGCCCAGGGCGCCCCCCCCCCTGCACCCTTACAGTGACTGCCGTTAGTGTGTGCTGTGTGGGAGCAATGGCACACAGCGTTACTGCTGTGCGTTACCTCAGTGAAGATCTGAAGTCTTCTGCCGCCTCTGAAGTCTTCTTTCTTCTTATACTCACCCAGCTTCTATCTTCCGGCTCTGCGAGGAGGACGGCGGCGCGGCTCTGGGACGGACGGCGAGGGTGAGACCTGCGTACCGATCCCTCTGGAGCTAATGGTGTCCAGTAGCCTAAGAAACAGAGCCTAACATTAAAGTAGGTCTGTTTCTCTCCCCTCAGTCCCTCGATGCAGGGAGTCTGTTGCCAGCAGGCTCCCTGAAAATAAAAAACCTAACAAATATACTTTCTTTCAGGAAACCAAGGAGAGCTCCCTGTAATGCACCCAGTCTTCTCCGGGCACAGTTTCTCTAACTGAGGTCTGGAGGAGGGGCATAGAGGGAGGAGCCAGTGCACACCCATACCTAAAGTCTTTCTTAAAGTGCCCATGTCTCCTGCGGAGCCCGTCTATCCCCATGGTCCTTACGGAGTCCCCAGCATCCTCTAGGACGTAAGAGAAAAAAAAATAAAAGCACTGGTCCAAACCTTTTAAAAGTTCTTTTTTCCCCCCTCATCGTTGGGAGCGGCGGGAGCAGTGAGGAGCGGAGCAGCATGGGCGGGATGGCGACGTGGTGTATGTGACCTATGAGTCACACCACATCGTAGGGGTCACTGCCCGGGCCACGGAAGAGCTGCCTGCGCTGCCCAATAGTGATACTGTAAGTGTATAGTATCACTATTGGGCAGTTAAGGCAGCTCTTCAGCTGGCACGTCACAGCCGGGTCCGGGCAGCAGGCATGTCTGACGGTGGCGGCGGCAGATATGACAACCGCTGGCGGCACACAGTGTGCCGCGGCACAGCGGTTGAAAAACACTGTACTAACAGCATTAGAAATGTAAAACACTTTTCAAAAGGACTGCATTGGCTGGCTGCTTCCTCTGACAATCAATTCAAAATTCAGACTTCTATCATTCAGATCTCCCACATATCAGTACAACTGTGCACTGTAGTACAACAAAATACAGTACAGTACAACAGTGTGCACTACAGTAAAACATACAGTACAACACTGTGCATTATAATGCAACAAAATATAGTACAGTACAACAGTGCGCTATAGTGCAACATATAGTACAGTACAACAGTGCGCTATAGTGCAACATATAGTACAGTACAATAGTGTGCACCAGGGTAGGACTGGCCCACAGGGGTACCAGGGAAACCACCGGTAGACCCCATTGCCTGAGGGCCCACTCCTTCCTCTAAGGATCAGGTTCCAGACTGTGCACTTGTATTATACATGGTACATACAGTATGTTGCATTACACTGCGCTAAACTATTTCTGTGGAGGCTGGCCACACCCCTAAGTATGGGCCCCTATAACTGTATTCCCCCGGTGGGCCCTTCATGCCCCAGTCCGATACTGGTGTGCACTATAGTGTAACATAAAGCACAGTACAAGACACTGTGCACTGTAGTACAACAACATACTGTAGAGGGCCTAATTCAGACCTGGACGCTGCAGCGGCAGCATTTGCAGTCTGAAGCCCTGTGCTGTGTGTGCACGCACAGCAGCCGCACTGCGCATGTGCACACGTAAGATGCGAAGGCATCTCACTGGTGCAATCACCTCTGCCTGATTGACAGGCAGAGGCGGTCGCAGGCCGTGGGGACGCCATTTTTTTTCGGGGAATGGTCCAGACAACGCAGGCATGTCTGGACCATATGCGGAGCGGGCTGTGGCGGCTGCGTGACGTCACACGCAGCCGCTGCAGTCAAAAATATGGCGGGTAGCCACCTGCCTACACAGCTATGCACATCTCGCACATCTGTGCGGGGGTGGGGGTAGGGCCTGGCATGCGGGGCGGACTGTACCTGTGCTGGGCGTCCCCCCGCATGTCAAAGATTTTGATCATAGATGTGCGTTTTTTCACACATCTACGGTCAGTTCTGAATTAGGCCAATAGTGCAGTACAACAATGTGCACTATGACAATGCTGAACCTACCTAAATCCTCAGTATACAATGGGTCTAAGTATCCAGTGAAGAATGTCATGGGTGCCGGTCGTGGATTCACCATCACATGCAGAAACCGAGGACATTTACATTAAATATAAAATTATATTATATATAATTATATTTATATCCATGATCCAGGAAGGAGAGCCAAATACATATCAGCAGTGCCATAGTACTACTGGGAGAAACTTCTAGTATCATAAGCTGCTCTCCCTTCTGACTGTGCAGAGCTAGGCTAAGCTGAATTGAATATTAGAAATTATGATGAAAAGACAATTTGAGTTGCTGGGAGAATTTCAAAAACTTCTGCAAAATAAACAAAGGTTTTTTTGTTGCTGGTCCAAAATACTATTAAAAAAGTTCCATCGCGTCCTACAGTATATGGCTACTAATTCCCCTTTAGACACATCCATCCTGAATCAATAGTGTGCGTTTAAGGCGGTGGCCCAGGTTTTTGCCATTCAAGCTGGTGCTAAACTTAAGAGACAAAACACTAGAGATGAGCGGGTTCGGTTCCTCGGAATCCGAACCCGCCCGAACTTCAGGTTTTTTTACACGGGGCCGAGTGACTCGGATCTTCCCGCCTTGCTCGGTTAACCCGAGCGCGCCCGAACGTCATCATCCCGCTGTCGGATTCTCGCGAGGCTCGTATTCTATCGCGAGACTCGGATTCTATATAAGGAGCCGCGCGTCGCCGCCATTTTCACACGTGCATTGAGATTGATAGGGAGAGGACGTGGCTGGCGTCCTCTCCGTTTAGACTAGAGTACTAGAGAGAGACACAAATTTTGGGGAGCATATTATTAGGAGGAGTACTACTTGTTGCTGATAGTGTGACCAGTGACCACCAGTTTTATTAATCCGTTCTCTGCCTGAAAAAAAACGATACACAGTGTGACACAGTCACATACCATATCTGTGCTCAGCCCAGTGTGCTGCATCATATGTAATACTGTATATCATTATCTGACTGTGCTGAGTGCTCACTGCTCACACAGCTTAATTGTGGGGGAGACTGGGGAGCAGTTATAGCAGGAGTACATATTTTAAGTACAGTGCACACTTTTGCTGCCAGAGTGCCACTGCCAGTGTGACTGACCAGTGACCACTGACCACCAGTATTGTGATTGTCTGCTGACCACCAGTATATTGTGATTGTCTGCCTGAAAAAGTTAAACACTCGTCGTGTGGTGTTTTTATAAACGCATTCTGCAGACAGTGTCCAGCAGGTCCGTCATTACATAATATATACCTGTCCGGCTGCAGTACTAGTGTGATATATAATATATATATATTTTAATTTTATCTCATTATCATCCAGTCTATATTAGCAGCAGACACAGTACGGTAGTCCACGGCTGTAGCTACCTCTGTCGGCAGTCGCTCGTCCATCCATAATTGTATACCACCTACCCGTGTTTTTTTTTTTTTTTATCTTCTTGATACTAGTAGCTTACTTTAGGAGTCTGCAGTGCTGACAGACAGTGTCCAGCAGGTCCGTCATTACATAATATATACCTGTCCGGCTGCAGTACTAGTGTGATATATATATATTTTTTAATTTTATCTCATTATCATCCAGTCTATATTAGCAGCAGACACAGTACGGTAGTCCACGGCTGTAGCTACCTCTGTGTTGGCAGTCGCTCGTCCATCCATAATTGTATACCACCTACCCGTGTTTTTTTTTTTCTTCTATCTTCTTGATACTAGTAGCTTACTTTAGGAGTCTGCAGTGCTGACAGACAGTGTCCAGCAGGTCCGTCAATACATAATATATACCTGTCCGGCTGCAGTACTAGTGTGATATATATATATATTTTAATTTTATCTCATTATCATCCAGTCTATATTAGCAGCAGACACAGTATGGTAGTCCACGGCTGTAGCTACCTCTGTGTCGGCAGTCGTTCGTCCATCCATAATTGTATACCACCTACCCGTGGTTTTTTTTTTTTTCTATCTTCTTGATACTAGTAGCTTACTTTAGGAGTCTGCAGTGCTGACAGACAGTGTCCAGCAGGTCCGTCATTACATAATATATACCTGTCCGGCTGCAGTACTAGTGTGATATATATATATATTTTAATTTTATCTCATTATCATCCAGTCTATATTAGCAGCAGACACAGTACGGTAGTCCACGGCTGTAGCTACCTCTGTGTCGGCAGTCGCTCGTCCATCCATAATTGTATACCACCTACCCGTGGTTTTTTTTTTTTCTATCTTCTTAATACTAGTAGCTTACTTTAGGAGTCTGCAGTGCTGAGTCTGACAGACAGTGTCCAGCAGGTCCGTCATTACATAATATATACCTGTCCGGCTGCAGTACTAGTGTGATATATATATATATATTTTAATTTTATCTCATTATCATCCAGTCTATATTAGCAGCAGACACAGTACGGTAGTCCACGGCTGTAGCTACCTCTGTGTCGGCAGTCGCTCGTCCATCCATAATTGTATACCACCTACCCGTGGTTTTTTTTTTCTATCTTCTTGATACTAGTAGCTTACTTTAGGAGTCTGCAGTGCTGAGTCTGACAGACAGTGTCCAGCAGGTCCGTCATTACATAATATATACCTGTCCGGCTGCAGTACTAGTGTGATATATATATATATATTTTAATTTTATCTCATTATCATCCAGTCTATATTAGCAGCAGACACAGTACGGTAGTCCATGGCTGTAGCTACCTCTGTGTCGGCAGTCGCTCGTCATCCATAAGTATACTAGTATCCATCCATCTCCATTGTTTACCTAAGGTGCCTTTTAGTTGTGCCTATTAAAATATGGAGAACAAAAATGTTGAGGTTCCAAAAATAGGGAAAGATCAAGATCGACTTCCACCTCGTGCTGAAGCTGCTGCCACTAGTCATGGCCGAGACGATGAAATGCCAGCAACGTCGTCTGCCAAGGCCGATGCCCAATGTCATAGTACAGAGCATGTAAAATCCAAAACACCAAATATCAGTAAAAAAAGGACTCAAAAATCTAAAATAAAATTGTCGTCGGAGAAGCGTAAACTTGCCAATATGCCATTTACCACACGGAGTGGCAAGGAACGGCTGAGGCCCTGGCCTATGTTCATGGCTAGTGGTTCAGCTTCACATGAGGATGGAAGCACTCAGCCTCTCGCTAGAAAAATGAAAAGACTCAAGCTGGCAAAAGCCCAGCAAAGAACTGTGCGTTCTTCGAAATCCCAAATCCACAAGGAGAGTCCAATTGTGTCGGTTGCGATGCCTGACCTTCCCAACACTGGACGTGAAGAGCATGCGCCTTCCACCATTTGCACGCCCCCTGCAAGTGCTGGAAGGAGCACCCGCAGTCCAGTTCCTGATAGTCAGATTGAAGATGTCAGTGTTGAAGTACACCAGGATGAGGAGGATATGGGTGTTGCTGGCGCTGGGGAGGAAATTGACAAGGAGGATTCTGATGGTGAGGTGGTTTGTTTAAGTCAGGCACCCGGGGAGACACCTGTTGTCCGTGGGAGGAATATGGCCATTGACATGCCTGGTGAAAATACCAAAAAAATCAGCTCTTCGGTGTGGAAGTATTTCAACAGAAATGCGGACAACATTTGTCAAGCCGTGTGTTGCCTTTGTCAAGCTGTAATAAGTAGGGGTAAGGACGTTAACCACCTCGGAACATCCTCCCTTATACGTCACCTGCAGCGCATTCATAATAAGTCAGTGACAAATTCAAAAACTTTGGGCGACAGCGGAAGCAGTCCACTGACCAGTAAATCCCTTCCTCTTGTAACCAAGCTCACGCAAACCACCCCACCAACTCCCTCAGTGTCAATTTCCTCCTTCTCCAGGAATGCCAATAGTCCTGCAGGCCATGTCACTGGCAATTCTGACGAGTCCTCTCCTGCCTGGGATTCCTCCGATGCATCCTTGCGTGTAACGCCTACTGCTGCTGGCGCTGCTGTTGTTGCTGCTGGGAGTCGATGGTCATCCCAGAGGGGAAGTCGTAAGCTCACTTTTACTACTTCCACCAAGCAATGGACTGTCCAACAGTCCTTTGCGAGGAAGATGAAATATCACAGCAGTCATCCTGTTGCAAAGCGGATAACTGAGGCCTTGACAACTATGTTGGTGTTAGACGTGCGTCCGGTATCCGCCGTTAGTTCACAGGGAACTAGACAATTTCTTGAGGTAGTGTGCCCCCGTTACCAAATACCATCTAGGTTCCACTTCTCTAGGCAGGCGATACCGAGAATGTACACGGACGTCAGAAAAAGACTCACCAGTGTCCTAAAAAATGCAGTTGTACCCAATGTCCACTTAACCACGGACATGTGGACAAGTGGAGCAGGGCAGGGTCAGGACTATATGACTGTGACAGCCCACTGGGTAGATGTATGGACTCCCGCCGCAAGAACAGCAGCGGCGGCACCAGTAGCAGCATCTCGCAAACGCCAACTCTTTCCTAGGCAGGCTACGCTTTGTATCACCGGTTTCCAGAATACGCACACAGCTGAAAACCTCTTACGGCAACTGAGGAAGATCATCGCGGAATGGCTTACCCCAATTGGACTCTCCTGTGGATTTGTGGCATCGGACAACGCCAGCAATATTGTGTGTGCATTAAATATGGGCAAATTCCAGCACGTCCCATGTTTTGCACATACCTTGAATTTGGTGGTGCAGAATTATTTAAAAAACGAGAGGGGCGTGCAAGAGATGCTGTCGGTGCGTGCAAGAGATGCTGTCTTACATCAGTAGTAGGGAAATTGATGGAAACACTCTTAAAAGAAAGAGTTGTAGATTATCTCAAATCCGGCAATTTACTGGATCCCAAACAGCATGGATTCACTGGGGGGAGATCATGTCAAACAAATCTTATTGACTTTTTTGATTGTGTGACTAAAGTGATGGATAAAGGTGGAGCCATGGATATAGCTTATCTAGACTTTAGTAAGGCTTTTGACACAGTTCCACATCGCAGACTGCTAAATAAACTTGAAAGTTTGGGATTGGATATTAGGATTATTGAATGGATAAGATCTTGGTTGAAGGATAGAAAACAGAGAGTTGTGGTAAATGGAGTGCATTCACAGGAGGGAAATGTTACCAGTGGAGTACCCCAGGGATCTGTACTTGGACCAGTGCTTTTTAATATCTTTATTGGTGACATTGCAAATGGCATTAAAGGGAAAGTATGCCTTTTTGCAGATGACACAAAGGTATGCAACAGGGTAGACACACCAGGTGGGGTAAAACAAATGATTGAGGATCTAGGTAGACTAGAGGAATGGTCAAGAGTCTGGCAATTACAGTTTAATGCCAAAAAATGCAAAATCATGCACTTGGGTCTCAAAAATCCTAAAGCTAAATACAGTATTAATGGCACTATACTGGAAACTACTGAGGAGGAAAGGGATCTAGGAGTCACTATTTCAGATGACTTAAAAGCAGGTAAGCAATGTAACAAGGCAATGAGGAAGGCTAGTCAGATGCTTGGCTGCATTGGGAGAGGAATCAGCAGCAGAAAGAAAGAAGTAATAATGCCACTGTATAGGTCATTGGTACGGCCTCATCTAGAATACTGTATTCAGTTCTGGAGGCCATATCTTCAAAAGGATATTAATACATTAGAAACTGTACAAAGGAGGGCAACTAAAATGGTGCATGGCCTACATCACAAAACATACCCAGAAAGACTAAGAAATCTCAATATGTATAGTTTGGAGCAGAGAAGGGAAAGGGGGGACATGATAGAAACTTTCAAATATATGAAGGGTTTTAACAAAGTCCAGGAGGGAAACATTCTCCAAATGAAGAGAAGCAATAGGACACGAGGACATGCACTGAGACTGGAGGGGGGGAGGTTCAGGGGAAATTTGCGGAAAAATTATTTCACAGAAAGGGTAGTGGACAAGTGGAATAGCCTCCCATCAGAGGTGGTAGAGGCTAAGACAGTAGAGCAATTTAAACATGCATGGGATAGACATAAGGATATCCTTACAAAGAAATAAGGATCAAATAAGGTTAGTGATAAAAAATAATATAAGAAAAAAAAAAGGGGCAGACTAGATGGGCCAAGTGGTTCTTATCTGCCGACAAATTCTATGTTTCTATGTTTCTATGGTGGCCAGAAGAATTGCGGGACACTTTCGGCGTACAGGCACCACGTACAGAAGACTGGAGCAACACCAAAAACGCCTGAACCTGCCCTGCCATCATCTGAAGCAAGAAGTGGTAACGAGGTGGAATTCAACCCTATATATGCTTCAGAGGTTGGAGGAGCAGCAAAAGGCCATTCAAGCCTATACAATTGAGCACGATATAGGAGGTGGAATGCACCTGTCTCAAGCGCAGTGGAGAATGATTTCAACGTTGTGCAAGGTTCTGCTGCCCTTTGAACTTGCCACACGTGAAGTCAGTTCAGACACTGCCAGCCTGAGTCAGGTCATTCCCCTCATCAGGCTTTTGCAGAAGAAGCTGGAGACATTGAAGGAGGAGCTAACACAGAGCGATTCCGCTAGGCATGTGGGACTTGTGGATGGAGCCCTTAATTCGCTTAACAAGGATTCACGGGTGGTCAATCTGTTGAAATCAGAGCACTACATTTTGGCCATCGTGCTCGATCCTAGTTTAAAACCTACCTTGGATCTCTCTTTCTGGCACACACAAGTCTGCTGGGGTTCAAAGACCTGCTGGTGAGAAAATTGTCAAGTCAAGCGGAACGCGACCTGTCAACATCTCCTCCTTCACATTCTTCCGCAACTGGGGGTGCGAGGAAAAGGCTAAGAATTCCAAGCCCACCCGCTGGCGGTGATGCAGGGCAGTCTGGAGCGACTGCTGATGCTGACATCTGGTCCGGACTGAAGGACCTGACAACGATTACGGACATGTCGTCTACTGGCACTGCATATGATTCTCTCCCCATTGAAAGAATGGTGGAGGATTATATGAGTGACCGCATCCAAGTAGGCACGTCAGACAGTCCGTACTTATACTGGCAGGAAAAAGAGGCAATTTGGAGGCCCTTGCACAAACTGGCTTTATTCTACCTAAGTTGCCCTCCCACAAGTGTGTACTCCGAAAGAGTGTTTAGTGCCGCCGCTCACCTTGTCAGCAATCGGCGTACGAGGTTACTTCCAGAAAATGTGGAGAAGATGATGTTCATTAAAATGAATTATAATCAATTCCTCCGTGGAGACATTGACCAGCAGCAATTGCCTCCACAAAGTACACAGGGAGCTGAGATGGTGGATTCCAGTGGGGACGAATTGATAATCTGTGAGGAGGGGGATGTACACGGTGATATATCGGAGGATGATGATGAGGTGGACATCTTGCCTCTGTAGAGCCAGTTTGTGCAAGGAGAGATTAATTGCTTCTTTTTTGGTGGGGGTCCAAACCAACCCGTCATTTCAGTCACAGTCGTGTGGCAGACCCTGTCACTGAAATGATGGGTTGGTTAAAGTGTGCATGTCCTGTTTATACAACATAAGGGTGGGTGGGAGGGCCCAAGGACAATTCCATCTTGCACCTCTTTTTTCTTTCATTTTTCTTTGCGTCATGTGCTGTTTGGGGAGTATTTTTTTGAAGGGCCATCCTGCGTGACACTGCAGTGCCACTCCTAGATGGGCCAGGTGTTTGTGTCGGCCACTAGGGTCGCTTATCTTACTCACACAGCTACCTCATTGCGCCTCTTTTTTTCTTTGCGTCATGTGCTGTTTGGGGAGTGTTTTTTGGAAGGGCCATCCTGCGTGACACTGCAGTGACACTCCTAGATGGGCCAGGTGTTTGTGTCGGCCACTAGGGTCGCTTAGCTTACTCACACAGCTACCTCATTGCGCCTCTTTTTTTCTTTGCGTCATGTGCTGTTTGGGGAGTGTTTTTTGGAAGGGCCATCCTGCGTGACACTGCAGTGCCACTCCTAGATGGGCCAGGTGTTTGTGTCGGCCACTAGGGTCGCTTAGCTTAGTCATCCAGCGACCTCGGTGCAAATTTTAGGACTAAAAATAATATTGTGAGGTATGAGGTGTTCAGAATAGACTGAAAATGAGTGGAAATTATGGTTTTTGAGGTTAATAATACTTTGGGATCAAAATGACCCCCAAATTCTATGATTTAAGCTGTTTTTTAGTGTTTTTTGAAAAAAACACCCGAATCCAAAACACACCCGAATCCGACAAAAAAAATTCGGTGAGGTTTTGCCAAAACGCGGTCGAACCCAAAACACGGCCGTGGAACCGAACCCAAAACCAAAACACAAAACCCGAAAAATTTCAAGTGCACATCTCTCAAAGACAACTGGAGCTAGAAACCAAACTCAAAGCTTTGGAGGACAAGAATAAGCGCTTGCCTTTTAAATCCCTCCATATGGAATTGTCGGAGATCCGCAGTCAAATACAAAAATTGTTGATGGCTCGAACAGAAGCGGCTCTGAATAGACTTCGCCAAAAATGTTACTTGTTAAGTAATAGGTCTGGTAAGCTATTAGCTCGCAAACTAAGAGTACAACAGGCTAGGAACAGAATCAAATATATTTTTTCGCCCACGAATTCTAAACTCTCTAACCCACGAAACATCTCGAATCACTTTGCCAGTTATTATTCTAAGCTCTATAATCTTTTTCAAGACTCGTCCATTCCTCAGCCTTCGCTATCTTCTAGAACCTCTTTTTTAGATAATATGGACTTGCCTTCTCTATCTGCAGATCAACTTGAGATGTTGAATGCTCCTTGGACTCCTCTTGAAATTATGGAAGCTATAAAGTCTTTGTCTCATGATAAGGCACCAGGGCCTGATGGCTTTATTAATGACTTCTATATAACATTCCAGAAGCTGTTGACACCTCATTTTAATGACATTACTACACTTGGAGCTCTTCCTAGGGAAATGCTGGAAGCACAAATAGTGACACTACCTAAATCTGGGAAAGACTCTGCTTATTGTCAAAATTACTATCCTATAGCTTTGTTGAACGGGGATATTAAACGCTATGCGAAACTCATAGCTACACGTATTAACACCTTTCTACCCTCACTGATTCATCAAGATCAGGTTGGATTTGTCCCTGGAAGACGAGCATCGGATAACACTCGTAGGGTGTTTAATATAATCGACTCACTGTCCGCTGATCAGAGCCTTCTCTTGTTATCTTTGGACGCGGAGAACACATTTCACCGCCTGAGCTGGTCCTATATGCGGGAAGTACTTTCTAAATTTGAATTCTAGGGACACATACTATCATCCATCTTTGCGTTATATAGCTGCCCTTCCGCTCTGGTGCTCAGTAATAGGTTTCTATCGGATGTCTTTCCTTTTTCGAATGGAACAAGACAGGGCTGCCCTCTTTCTCCTTTAATTTTTGCCCATTGAACAAGTACTGCAGTTAGAGTCCGCACTGGGACGGGCGCCCAGCATCCTCTACGGACTAAGAGAAAAGGATTTACCGGTAGGTATTAAAATCTTATTTTCTCCTTCGTCCTAGAGGATGCTGGGGACTCCAAAAAGGACCATGGGGTCTATACCAAAGCTCCAGACAGGGCGGGAGAGTGCGGATGACTCTGCAGCACCGATTGAGCAAACATGAGGTCCTCATCAGCCAGGGTATCAAACTTGTAGAATTTTGCAAAAGTGTTTAAACCCGACCAAGTAGCTGCTCGGCAAAGTTGTAACGCCGAGACACCCCGGGCAGCCGCCAAGACGAGCCCACCTTCCTAGTGGAATGGGCTTTCACCAATTTCGGTAACGGCAAACCAGTCGTAGAATGAGCATGCTGAATCGTATTACAAATCCAGTGTGCAATAGTCTGCTTAGATGCAGGAGCCCCAATCTTGTTGGAAGCATACAGGACAAACAGCGTCTCAGTTTTCCTGATACGAGCCGTTCTGGCTACATAAATTTTCAAAGCTCTGACCACATCGAGAGACTTTGAATCACCCAAGGCTTCAGAAGCCACAGGAACTACAATAGGTTGGTTCATGTGAAATGAAGAAACCATCTTAGGGAGGAATTGTTGACGAGTCCTCAACTCCGCTCTATCTACATGGAAAACCAATAGAGACAAATCCGCCAATTCTGACACCCGCCTCGCGGACGCCAAGGCTAATAGCATGACCACTTTCCAAGTGAGAAATTTCAGCTCAACCTTTTGTAAAGGTTCAAACCAATGTGACGTAAGGAACTGTAACACCACGTTAAGGTCCCATGGTGCCACAGGGGGCCCAAATGGAGGTTGGATGTGCAGCACGCCCTTCACGAAAGTCTGTACTCTGGAAGCGAGGCCAATTACCTTTGAAAGAAAATTGATAAGGCCGAAATCTGCACTTTAAAAGATCCTAACTTTAGGCCCGCCTCCACACCAGCTTGCAAAAAATGGAGAAACCGACCCAGCTGAAATTCTTCCGTAGGGGCCTTCTTGGATTCGCACCAAGACACGTATTTTCTCCAAATACGGTGGTAATGCTTCGCCGTTACCTCCTTTCTAGCTTTCAGTAGAGTGGGGATGACCTCTCCGGGAATACCCTTCCGAGCTAAGATTTTGCGTTCAACCGCCATGCCGTCAAACGCAACCGCGGTAAGTCCTGGAACACGCACGGCCCCTGCTGTAACAGATCCTCTCTTAGAGGAAGAGGCCAGGGATCTCCTATGAGTAATTCCTGAAGATCCGGATACCAGGCCCACCATGGCCAATCTGGAACGAGTATCGCCTGAACCCCTGTTCTTCTTATGATCCTTATCACCTAGACCGACTGAAACACCCACGGTGTCACCAGTGCGTCCACTGCTATCGCTTGAGGGTCCCTTGACCTGGAACAATACGTCTGAAGCTTCTTGTTGAGGCGAGAAGCCATCATGTCTATTTGAGGAAGTCCCCAACGACTCGTCACTTCTGCAAAGACCTCTTGATGAAGACCCCACTCTCCTGGATGGAGATCGTGTCTGCTGAGGAAGTCTGCTTCCCAGTTGTCCACGCCTGGAATGAAGACCGCTGACAGAACGCTTACATGTTTTTCCGCCCAGCTAGAATCCTTGTGGCCTCCGCCATCGCCGCTCTGCTCCTTGTTCCACCTTGGCGGTTTACGTGCGCCAACGCTGTTATGTTGTCTGACTGAATTAGGACGGGTATGCCGCGAAGCAAATGTTCAGCTTGAACCAGACCGTTGTGAATGGCCCTTAATTCCAGAATGTTTATGTGCAGACAAGCTTCTTTGCTTGACCATTTTCCCTGGAAATTTTCCCCCTGTGTGACCTCTCCCCAACCTCGGAGACTTGCATCCGTGGTCACCAGGATCCAATCTTGGATCCCGAACCTGCAACCCTCTAGAAGGTGAGAACTTTGGAGCCACCACAGGAGAGAAATCCTGGCCCTAGGAGATAGGCATATCTTCCTGTGCATGTGTAGATGGGACCCGGACCACTTGTCCAACAGGTCCCACTGAAAAACTCTGGCATGAAACCTGCCAAACGGGATGGCCTCGTAAGCCGCCACCATCTTCCCCAGCTCTCGAGTGCAGTGATGAATCGACACTCTTGCCGGTTTCAGAATTCCCTTGACAGTGTTCTGGATTTCCAGAGCTTTTTCGAACGGGAGAAAAACTCTCTGTAGTTCCGTGTCCAGAATCATGCCCAAGAACAACAGCCGTGTTGTCGGAATCAACTGTGACATTGGCAAATTTAGGAGCCAGCCATGTTGTTGCAAAACAGTCATGGAGAGCGCAACGTTTTTCAGCAACTGCACCTTTGAGCTCGCCTTTATCAGGAGATCGTCCAAGTACGAGATAATTGTGACCCCTTGCTTGCGCAGGAGCACCATCATTTTCGCAATTACTTTGGTGAAAATCCTCGGGGCCGTGGAAAGACCAAACGGCAACGTCTGAAACTGGTAATGACAATCCTGAACAGCGAACCTCAGGTATGCCTGATGAGGAGGATATATGGGGACATGCAGGTAAGCATCCTTTATGTCGACTGACACCATAAAATCCCCCCCTTCAAGACTGGAAATCACTGCTCGGAGAGATTCCATCTTGAATTTGAACCTTTTTTAAGAACAGATTTAGGGATTTTAAGTTCAGAATCGGTCTGACCGAACCGTCCGGCTTCGGGACCACGAACAGGCTTGAATAAAACCCTTCCCCCCGTTGTGATGGGGGTACCGTGACAATGACTTGCTGCTGACACAGCTTGTGTATTGCAGCACACACTACCTCCCTTTCTGGAAGAGAAGCTGGCAAGTCCAATTTGAAAAATCGGTGTGGGGGCACGTCTTGAAACTTCAGTTTGTATCCTTGGGTCACAATTTCCAGCACCCAAGGATCTAGGCCCGAGTTAACCCAGACCTGACTGAAGAGCTGAAGACACGCCACCACCGGTGCAGACTCCCGCAAGGGAGCCCCAGCGTCATGCGGTGGACTTAGCAGAAGCCGGGGAGGACTTCTGCTCCTTGGAGCTAGCCACAGCCGGTGACCTTTTTCCCATCCCCTTGCCTCTATCAGCAAGGAAGGAAGACCCTCATCCTTTCTTGAATTTATTAGACCGAAAGGACTGCATCTGATAGTGAGGCGTTTTCTTCTGCTGTGTAGAGACAAAGGGCAGAAATGAAGACTTACCCGCGGTAGCTGTAAAAACCAGGTCCGCGAGACCTTCTCCAAACAAAAATCCACCTTTATAGGGCAGAGCCTCCATAGCTTTTTTAGAATCAGCATCACCATTCCATTGATGAGTCCACAACGCCTTCCTAGCCGAGATTGCCATGGCATTGGCCCTTGATTCCAAGAGCCCAATATCTCTCGCAGCCTCCCTTAGATAGACTGCAGCGTCCTTTATATGACCCAGCGTCAAAAGCACGCTATCCCTATCCAGGGTGTCTAAGTCAGATGACAAGTTATCTGCCCATTTTTCAATCGCGCTATTCACCCTTGCCGATGCTACGGCCGGCCTAAGCAGTGTACCCGTAGTGACATAAATAGATTTCAAAGTAGTTTCCTGTTTACGATCTGCAGGATCTTTAAGGGCTGCCATGTCAGGGGACGGTAGCGCCACCTTCTTGGACAATCGCTACCAGAGCTTTGTCCACCGTGGGAGATGACTCCCACCCTAACCTATCCTCAGAGGGAAATGGGTATGCCATAGAAATTCTCCTGGGAATCAGCCACTTTTTGTCAGGAGCTTCCCAAGCCTTTTCAAAAAAGAGCGTTAAGTTCATGAGAGGGACGAAACGTTACCTCAGGTTTCTTTCCTTTAACCATACAACACCTCCTTTATAGCCACAATCATGTACTAAATGCTCTTAGCCAGTTTGGAATTCAGCTTTGCATCATTATAGTCGACACTGGAGTCCGAATCCGTGTCGGTATCTGTATCTGCTATATGGGTAAACATACGCTTCTGTGACCCTGAAGTCTGAGTTTGCGACAAAACATCTCCCATGGATTGTCTCCATGCTTGGTTCTGAGACTCAGATTTGTCTAATCTCTTATGCAACAAAGCCACACTTGCATTTAAAACATTCCACATATCCACCCAATCAGCAGTCGGCGGTGCCGATGGAGTCACTCCCACAGTCTGTTCTGCCCCCGTTTCAGCCTCCTCCTGGGAAGAACATCCAGCCTCAGACATGTCGACACACATGTACAGACACTCACAATCACACTGAGCTATAGGGGACAGACCCACAGTAAGGCCCTTCAGAGAGACAGAAAGGGAGTTTGCCAGCTCACACCCAGAGCCGCACCCGGTCTGAAGAATTTACAAAACCCAGACCTAGCAGCGCTTTTATATGTAACTCAATACAACACCAAATAAGCTGTGCCCCCCCCTGCTTTTGTACCCTTTTACTTGATACAGAAGTGAAGGGCCAGGACCAGCGTCTCTGCAGCTTGCTGTGGAGAGAAAATGGCGCTGATTAGAGCTGGAGGACGAAGCCCCGCCCCCTACATGGCGCGCTTCTGTCCCGCTTTTCTTTATACTGGCGGGGGTCTGTATACAGTGCCTATGCACTGTATACTGTCATGCCAGTGCCCAAAATGAGGTTTAATTGCTGCCCAGGGCGCCCCCCCTGCGCCCTGCACCCATATAGTGTCGTTGGTGTGTGGGAGCGATGGCACGCAGCGCGACCGCTGCGCGGTACCTCCGAAGATCGGAAGTCTTCTGCCGCCTCTGAAGTCTTCTTGCTTCTGCTACTCACCCGGCTTCTCTCTTCAGGCTCTGTGAGGGGGACGGCGGCGCGGCTCCGGGAACGAGCAGCTAGGCGCACCAAGTGATCGGACCCTCTGGAGCTAGTGGTGTCCAGTAGCCTAAGAAGCAGAGCCTTGAAACTCACAGAAGTAGGTCTGCTTCTCTCCCCTCAGTCCCACGATGCAGGGAGCCTGTTGCCAGCAGTGCTCCCTGAAAATAATAAACCTAACAAAAGTATTTTCTAGAGAAGCTCTGTAGAGCTCCCCTAGTGTGTGTCCAGTCTCTCTGGGCACAGAATCTAACTGAGGTCTGGAGGAGGGGCATAGAGGGAGGAGCTAGTTCACACCCATTTAAAGTCTTAAAGTGCCCATGTCTCCTGCGGATCCCGTCTATACCCCATGGTCCTTTTGGAGTTCCCAGCATCCTCTAGGACGAAGGAGAAAATCATTTGAACAATTGTGCGGGGAATTTGGTCTGCCACACGTTGTGTTTTATAGGTGCTTTCAACTCTGCCATGCAATATACACACTGATTCTGCACCACTCCTGATTTTCCCTCTCCTCTTACCACACTCCTCCAGGAAGGTCCATTAATCACTAGGTTACCCCATAGTACAGGGTAGGTAGTCACCCTAGGTTTTTTTTTTTAGAAAAACAGCAGTGCTATGGTCCCATTAAAACCTAAGGGCCAAGTTATTTGAACTGTAATTGACCCTGCCAGGCTAGCTGGCAGAAAGTTTGGCACCACTCAGAAGTGTTCCCCTCTGGAGCCCAGATTACAGGGCAGAGGAGTGCAGGGGCTGGCTATTACCAGGGGATCAGGACCATTGATGAACCAGGGCCCTAAGAGCAGAGGTGGCCATTCTCACTAGACGGGGGTATAAAGAGAAGCAGCAGAGCAGAGAAGAGGACACTCAGGAAGCGTACATATACAGGAGGTGACATAATGTAGCCACAGGGAGTGCTGAGCAGAGCAGCAGGGAGTGGTTGCCAAGCAAACCGGGAGGATGGTGGAAAGGTCCAGGGGTCAGCAGCTGTGTTCCTGGTCCTGGGAGCTACCGTGCTGCGAGGATCCCGGCTGTGCGGAGCTGGCGCAAGGACTCTGGGGTGGATGTCCAGAGGGCACAGAGGCCAATGGAGGTGATGGTTCCAGAGGGCAGCAAGAAGAAACTGTCAGGAAAGGAACCCTGGTGAGGACCTTTCAGGTGGGTGCAGACAGCGGAACCAGATCATTAGCGGGAAGGATGCCCTACTGACGCCCCTCGCATATGCTCTTTGATGCATGACCTTTTTGGACTACCAAGACAGGCAAGCATCGTGTGATAAAATCCTGTTTGGACCCCGGTTGACTTGAGAATCACTGACTGTAAAAGACCCTGTTAGGACTCCAGTTGCTGCAGAATGGCTGCGCCTGCCAGTTTCATGGAGGAGGCGTGCAGAAGGAGAATTGTTGCAGGCAGAGGACTTGGTGCAGCAGATGCAGCGGAAACCAAAGGACCTGAAGAGGAGCCTCGCAGAACGACCTAGGAGAAACCCTGCAAGGAACCTGGTGGATGGCTGCTTAAGGACCCCGGGAAAGACCCCGCCTGAAAGTCCCCGCAGAGAAGGCTCCCCCATAGAATACAGGGGACAGAAGCGGTTACAGTCCCTGTGAGGGGAGGTGAGACACAGGCTTAGGATTCCCCCTACTGCCGGATTAATTAGAGTCCCTACGAGGAAGTAGCTCCTTGTTGACCACCAGCAGAGTAGCAGTAGGTGCCCATAACGGGAGACGTGGGAAAGTCACTGCGGAAGGTGAGAAAAGACAGACCCTGCTGCCCTGCTTTCTCTCTGTGCCCTGTTTTATAGTAGATGGAGCCTTGGCTATTTTACCTGCCTTGGAGGATCTTCCTGACCTCACCTGTTAATTAAGCTAGTAAGCCCTTACTGACAGCGTAATGCAGTCTAGGGGAGGAGGGACTGTTTTTATTCATTAATGCATAGCTGATTCCACTGTGACCAATCTAAGAGTTCTATGTGGGGTGGCAAAGTGTTATATGCAAGTTAGTAATAAATGCTGTTGCTCTGTGCTAAAGTATAGGCCTCAAACCTTTTTTCTATTATTCCTAAAGAGTTAATGTTTGTTGATGCTAAATTATTTCTACTGTGTTGCCTTAGAGTTAACACGTATGTTGCATTAACGTAAGAAGTGTATTACTTCAAATGTGCCCAATTCATTAGAACAGTTTATATGAAACCTGAAACACTTATGCCTGCATACAGTATACTGTTTATTTTTAATCTGACCCCTGCTGTTGGTGACGGGATCCGGTCTGAAGATCGACAGTGTCTAGGTCGACAATGTTTAGGTCGACCACTATAGGTCGACAGTCACTATGGAAGGTCGGCAGGGTTTCTAGGTCGACATGTGCTAGGTCGACAGGTCTAAAGGTCGACATGAGTTTTTCACTTTTTTTTTCATACTTAACGATCCACGTGGACTACGATTGGAACGGTAAAGTGTGCCGAGCAAAGCGGTAGCGGAGCGAAGGCACCATGCCCGAAGCATGGCGAGCGAAGCGAGCCATGCGAGGGGACGCGGTGCACTAATCTGGGATCCCGGTCACTCTCCGAAGAAAACGACACAAAAAAAAATTTCCTCATGTCGACCTTTAGACCTGTCGACCTAGCACATGTCGACCTAGAAACCCTGTCGACCTTCCATCCATGTCAACCTAGTGACTGTCGACCTATAGTGGTCGACCTAAACATTGTCGACCTAGATACTGTCGATAAAACGAACCACACCCGTTGGTGACATGTTAATGTTTTTATATGCAAAGACACGGATATTGGGATATGTGAAGTCTGAAAAATCCGTAGATTGCTGTTTTACCTTAACTTCTCTTTAATGCTGGACTGTGCTTAAAGCTAAAGCAGTAAAGAACTGTTTGCTAAACCCTAATTGCTGGACTGGGTTTGCCTATAGCTGGAACTGTAAGGAACCATATGCAGTTCTTATTGCTACATTGTGGTGAGAAGCCTTTCCAGGGCAAGTGAAATTGTTATAACATACTGTGGTTGGTATCAGTATGAGTAACGTATGGCCAGGATGACGGTCATCATTATACCGTTGCCAGCATCCCGGCCACCAGGATGTCGGCAGAGTGGCAAAGGGCTAGTAAGCCCCTTGCAGGCTCACTGCAGGCACAGTTCTATTCTTCCTCTGTGGCTGTCGTGGGACTCCCATAGATGGAGAAATGTATGTGGCACTGGCATTGTACCGTTGTGTGGGATCCCGGCGTTGGCATTGTGAATACCGTGATCCTGTGCGGCGGTATGTTAACCGCATACCCTGTGGTTGTGTATTAATTGTTTCACCTTACAATAAAATGGAGTTGGATCCTTTGTTTTGTGTGGTCATTGTGCCTTAGTGGAAAATCTCACTAACAGGCTTGCCTCTTTGATCACGTCCAAACCTGGTCCTTGTAAGTACCCCTTACGTTGTCAGTGACATGTTCCGGCACCTACTTTGGGTTATTACATCTCTATATAGTGACCTTAATGACCATGCTCTACCGGATGCTTTTCTTCATTTAAAAACTGAAATGGGAAGACTCCCAGCCCCCCGATTCTCGGGGAACTTCTCCTTTCTCTTTCTTCTTCTAACTACTTTTACGTCTCTCACAACCTCTTTTCTGTTCCTCCCTTCCTACCTGCTATACCCATCTGTCTCGCTAAATACTCACTATCACCATTATAGCTCAGATCTCTACGAGCTTGTCTTTTTCTTTGACTATATATCTTTCTGTCTCTCACTAACGTCTTGATACTTAAATCTCGGACCTCTAAATATGACTTTACTTTGCTCCAAGTTTTTCTTTCATTATCTCTTAGGAGAAAAATGTTGTATACTTAAATTTATACAAGTCTTTCAACTGCATATTCGCTTTTTGCATCTCTGTTATACTGCTCTGTATTGACTTGTGTATTAACCCCTCTAAATAAAAATTACACGATTGAAAAAACAAAAACAAAACTGAAATGGGAAGCCAAATTGGGTACCCACGCTGAAGAACAGAGGGGACACATTCTAGGCTCCATCAGACATGGGGGGGGGGGGGGGGAGCGGCTGAATTTAAAGTAGCCATGGTAAATTAACGTGGGTAATTGATCCCCGGGGGGTAACTGCCTGGAGGTAGAAGAAACCTGCGGTAAGTGCTGTTTTTTTGACAGCCTCGATCGGAAAAACATAGGGATTTGGGATAAGTCCACAGATCCCTGTGTTTTCACATAAAAACGGGTACGTTTTTCCGCGACAAAAGCGGGCATTAATTTAACTGCCACCCAAAAATTGGGCAAATAATTGTGAACAAGCACGTTTTTTGGCAGTAAAATATACCGCGGCTAATTCAATTAACCTCCATACTCTAACACCCCCTGTATTTGTTATCAGCAAATTCACTATTCTATAAAACTCAAATAACCTACAATACTCCCCTTTGTCTTGTTAAGATGGGCATTCAAGTTGGTGTAGACTGCCCCAAATGTGGAGCTCGGGATAGCGGCTTTTGACATTTATACGGGCCTGTTCGGAAGTCTACGATTTCTGGATGTTAGAATTACTGCCCCTATGCTCCCCCAATGCTGATCCTAGGCTGTGCTTATTTGGTCTCACTCTGGGGAAAAACTAATACACAACCATTTATTCCTACAATGGTTTGCTCCTTAATATCCCCATATTCATAAATGGCGAGCTCTGGGCAGGGATACGGTTGACAATGAATGATATGCCTATAAGACCAGGAATGCCCTGCATAAATTATCACAAGCTGTGGGATGGTTGGTCTTACGCCCGATTTGTTGTTAGCCACCTGGCCATGACAACCCTACCCTTCTGAAGAATGAAGTTCAATATAGAAAAATGCAAAGTTTTGCATTTTGGGACAAAAAACACATTTGCATCCTACATTCTAAATGGGGAAAATATAGGGGAAACTGTGGTGGAAAAAGATTTGGGGGTGCTCATTGATAATAGGCTTAATAACAGTACACAATGTCAAAATGCAGCAAAGAAGGCAAGTAAAGTTCTTGCGTGCATAAAACAGGGCATTGAGACCAGGGACGAGGATGTAATCCTGCCGCTGTACAAATCATTGGTACATCTGCACCTGGAATATTATGTTCAATTTTGGGCACCATATTATAAAAAAAGATATCAGGGAGCTAGAAAGCGTTCAAAGGTGAGCTACTAAATTGATTAAAGGGTTAGAGACACTGGAGTACGAGGAAAGGCTTACTAAGTTAAATATGTATACACTAGAAAAGAGGCGTCTTAAAGGAGACACTATTAATATCTTCAAATATGTAAAGGGTCATTACAATGAGTTAGCAGGGGATTTGTTTATTAAAAGAACTCTGAATAGGATGCGTGGGCACTCGCTGACGATAGAGAAGAGAAAATTCCGTACACAACGTAGGAAAGGGTTCTTCACGGTAAGGGCAATAATAAGATTTTACTTACCGATAAATCTATTTCTCGTAGTCCGTAGTGGATGCTGGGGACTCCGTCAGGACCATGGGGACCAGCGGGCTCCGCAGGAGACAGGGCACATCTAAAAAGCCTTTTAGGTCACATGGTGTGTACTGGCTCCTCCCCCTATGACCCTCCTCCAAGCCCCAGTTAGGTACTGTGCCCGGACGAGCGTACACAATAAGGAAGGATCTTGAATCCCGGGTAAGACTCATACCAGCCACACCAATCACACCGTACAACTTGTGATCTGAACCCAGTTAACAGTATGATAACAAAACGAAGTAGCCTCTAACAAGATGGCTCACAACAATAGTAATAACCCGATTTTTTGTAACAATAACTATGTACAAACATTGCAGACAATCCGCACTTGGGATGGGCGCCCAGCATCCACTACGGACTACGAGAAATAGATTTATCGGTAAGTAAAATCTTATTTTCTCTAACGTCCTAGTGGATGCTGGGGACTCCGTCAGGACCATGGGGATTATACCAAAGCTCCCAAACGGGCGGGAGAGTGCGGATGACTCTGCAGCACCGAATGAGAGAACTCCAGGTCCTCCTTAGCCAGAGTATCAAATTTGTAAAATTTTACAAACGTGTTCTCCCCTGACCACGTAGCTGCTCGGCAAAGTTGTAATGCCGAGACCCCTCGGGCAGCCGCCCAGGATGAGCCTACTTTCCTTGTGGAGTGGGCCTTTACAGATTTAGGCTGTGGCAGGCCTGCCACAGAATGTGCAAGTTGGATTGTGCTACATATCCAACGTGCAATCGTCTGTTTAGACGCAGGAGCATCCATCTTGTTGGGTGCATACAATATAAACAACGAGTCAGATTTTCTGACTCCAGCTGTCCTTGAAATATATATTTTTAATGCTCTGACAACGTCCAGTAACTTGGAATCCTCCAAGTCGTTAGTCGCCGCAGGCACCACAATAGGCTGGTTCAAGTGAAAAGCTGAAACCACCTTAGGGAGAAATTGAGGACGTGTCCGCAATTCTGCCCTGTCCGAATGGAAAATCAGATATGGGCTTTTGTACGACAAAGCCGCCAATTCTGACACTCTCCTGGCTGAAGCCAGGGCCAATAGCATGGTTACCTTCCATGTAAGGTATTTTAAATCTACTGATTTTAAAGGCTCAAACCAATGAGATTTGAGAAAATTTAGAACCACGTTCAAATCCCACGGTGCCACTGGAGGCACTATTGGGGGTTGTATATGTAGTACACCTTTTACAAAAGTCTGTACTTCAGGCACTGACGCCAGTTCTTTCTGGAAGAAAATTGATAAGGCCGAAATTTGAACTTTAATGGTCCCCAATTTGAGGCCCATAGACAATCCTGCTTGCAGGAAATGTAAGAATCGACCCAATTGAAATTCTTCCGTTGGAGCCTTCTTAGCTTCACACCACGCAACATATTTTCTCCAAATACGGTGATAATGTTGTGCGGTCACATCTTTCCTGGCTTTAATTAAAGTAGGAATAACTTCCTCAGGAATGCCCTTTTCTTTTAGAATCCGGCGTTCAACCGCCATGCCGTCAAACGCAGTCGCGGTAAGTCTTGGAACATACAAGGTCCCTGTTGAAGCAGGTCCCTTCTTAGAGGTAGAGGCCACGGATCCTCTGTGAGCATCTCTTGAAGTTCCGGATACCAAGTTCTTCTTGGCCAGTCCGGAGCTACCAGTATTGTTCTTACTCCTCTTTTCCGTATAATTCTCAGTACCTTTGGTATGAGAGGCAGAGGAGGGAACACATATACTGACTGGTACACCCATGGTGTTACCAGAGCGTCCACAGCTATTGCCTGTGGGTCTCTTGACCTGGCGCAATACCTGTCCAACTTTTTGTTGAGGCGAGACGCCATCATGTCCACCTTTGGTTTTTCCCAACGGTTCACCATCATGTTGAAGACTTCTGGATGAAGTCCCCACTCTCCCGGGTGAAGGTCGTGTCTGCTGAGGAAGTCTGCTTCCCAGTTGTCCACTCCCGGGATGAACACTGCTGACAGTGCTACGACATGATTCTCCGCCCAGCGCAGAATCCGTGCAGTTTCTGTCATTGCACTTCTGCTTCTCGTGCCGCCTTGTCGGTTGACGTGAGCGACTGCCGTGATGTTGTCGGACTGGATCAGCACCGGCTGATCCTGAAGCAGAGGTCTTGCTTGGCTTAGGGCATTGTATATCGCTCTTAGCTCCAGTATATTTATGTGAAGAGACTTTTCCAGGGTTGACCACACGCCCTGGAAGTTTCTTCCCTTTGTGACTGCTCCCCAACCTCGTAGGCTGGCATCCGTAGTCACCAGGACCCAGTCCTGTATGCCGAATCTGCGGCCCACTAACAGATGGGCCGTCTGCAACCACCACAGGAGAGACAATCTTGTTCTCGGTGACAATGTTATCCTCTGATGCATATGCAGATGCGATCCGGACCATTTGTCCAGTAGATCCCACTGGAATGTCCGAGCATGGAATCTGCCGAAAGGAATCGCTTCGTACGAAGCCACCATCTTTCCCAGGACTCTCGTGCATTGATATACTGACACAGTTCCTGGTTTTAGGAGGTTCCTGACAAGTTCGGATAACTCCCTTGCTTTCTCTTCCGGGAGAAACACCTTTTTCTGAACCGTGTCCAGAATCATGCCCAAAAACAACAGATGTGTTGTCGGAGTCAATTGAGATTTTGGAAGATTTAGAATCCACCCGTGTTGTTGAAGCACTACTTGTGATAGTGCAACACTGGCTTCCAGCTGTTCTCTGGACTTTGCCCTTATCAGGAGATCGTCCAAGTAAGGGATAATTAATACGCCTTTTCTTCGTAGAAGAACCATCATTTCGGTCATTACCTTGGTAAAGACCCGAGGAGCCGTGGACAAACCGAACGGCAGCGTTTGAAACTGATAATGACAGTCTTGTACCACGAACCTGAGATACCCTTGGTGTGAAGGGTAAATTGGGACATGTAGATAAGCATCTTTTATGTCCAAGGAAACCATGAAGTCCCCTTCTTCCAGATTCGCTATCACTGCTCTGAGTGACTCCATCTTGAACTTGAATTTCTGTATGTACAGGTTCAAGGATTTCAGATTTAGAATAGGTCTTACCGAACCGTCCGGTTTCGGTACCACAAATAGTGTGGAATAATACCCCTTTCCCTGTTGTAGGAGGGGTACCTTGACTATCACCTGCTGAGAATACAGCTTGTGAATGGCTTCCAAAACCAACGTCCTTTCTGAGGGAGACGTTGGTAAAGCAGATTTTAGGAACCGGCGAGGAGGAGACCTTTCGAACTCCAGCATGTACCCCTGAGATATTATCTGCAGGACCCACGGGTCTACTTGTGAGTAATCCCATTGATTGCTGAAATTTTTGAGCCGACCCCCCACCGTTCCTAAGTCTACTTGTACAGCCCCAGCGTCATGCTGATGGCTTTGTAGAAGCCTGGGCGGGCTTCTGTTCCTGGGTAGGGGCTGCATGCTGCCCTTTCTTACCCTTTCCTCTGCCTCGCGGCAGATAAGACTGTCCTTTTGGTCGCTTTTTATATGAGCGAAAGGACTGCGGCTGAAAAGACGGTGTCTTTTTCTGTTGGGAAGGAGTCTGAGGTAAAAAGGTGGATTTGCCGGCAGTTGCCGTGGCCACCAAGTCCGAAAGACCGACCCCAAACAATTCCTCTCCCTTGTATGGCAATACTTCCATATGCCTCTTGGAATCCGCATCACCTGACCACTGTCGCGTCCATAAACTTCTTCTGGCAGATATGGACATCGCGCTTACTCTTGATGCTAGAGTACAAACATCCCTCTGAGCATCTCGCATATAAAGAAATGCATCCTTTAATTGCTCTAGAGTCAATAAAATACTGTCCCTATCCAGGGTATCAATATTTTCAGTCAGAGAATCCAACCACACTACCCCAGCGCTGCACATCCAGGCTGAGGCTATTGCCGGTCGCAGTATAACACCAGTATGCGTGTACATACTTTTCAGTGTAGTTTCCAGCCTCCTATCTGCTGGATCCTTGAGGGCGGCCGTATCAGGAGACGGTAACGCCACTTGCTTTGATAAACGTGAGCGCCTTATCCACCCTAGGGGGTGTTTCCCAGCGGGCCCTAACCTCTGGTGGGAAAGGGTATAATGCCAATAACTTCTTTGAAATTGGCAATTTTCTATCGGGGGTAACCCACGCTTCCTCACACACATCATTCAATTCCTCTGATTCTGGGAAAAATACAGGCAGTTTTTTAACCCCCCACATAATACCCCTTTTTGAGGTACCAGTAGTATCAGAGAGCTGCAAAGCCTCCTTCATTGCCGTAATCATATAACGTGTGGCCCTATTGGAAAATACGTTTACTTCCTCACCGTCGACACTAGATTCATCTGTGTCGGTACCCGTGTCGACTGACTGAGGTAAGGGACGTTTTACAGCCCCTGACGGTGTCTGAGATGCCTGAACCGGTACTAACTGGTTTGCCGGGCGTCTCATTTCGTCAACTGACTTTTGTAATGTGCTGACATTATCACGTAATTCCATAACCAAAGCCATCCATTCCGGTGTCGACTCCCTAGGGGGTGACATTACCATCATCGGCAATTGCTCTGCCTCCACACCAACATCGTCCTCAAACATGTCGACACACACGTACCGACACACACAGCAGCCACACAGTGAATGCTCTATTGAAGACAGGACCCTCCTAGCCCTTTGGGGAGACAGAGGGAGAGTTTGCCAGCACACACCAAAAGCGCTATTATTTATATAACAACCCTAAAAGGTGTTGTTCTTATATATATGCGCTTTCAATATATAATTATATCGCCAAATTTATGCCCCCCTCTCTCTTTGTTACCCTGTTTCTGTAGTGCAGTGCAGGGGAGAGTCGTGGGAGCCTTCCTCACCAGCGGAGCCGTGCAGGAAAATGGCGCCGAGTGCTGAGGAGAATAAGCTCCGCCCCTTTTCCGGCGGGCTTTTCTCCCGGTTTTTTTAATAAACTGGCCTGGGTAAAATACATACATATAGCCTTAATGGCTATATGTAATGTATTTATTTGCCTCTAAGGTATTTAATATTGCTGCCCAGGGCGCCCCCAGCAGCGCCCTGCACCCTCCGTGACCGAGATCCGTGAGCCGTGTATGCAACAATGGCGCACAGCTGCAGTGCTGTGCGCTACCTCTATGAAGACCCTGAAGTCTTCTGCCGCCTGTTTCCGGACCTCCGTCTCTGCCGTCTTCAGCGTCTGTAAGGGGGAATCAGCGGCGCGGCTCCGGGACGAACCCCAGGCTGACCTGTGTTCCGACTCCCTCTGGAGCTCAGTGTCCAGTAGCCTAAGACTTCAATCCTCCTGCACGCAAGTGAGTTGCCAGTCTCTCCCCTAAGTCCCACGTTGCAGTGCTCCTGTCGCCAGCAGGAGACACTGATTAGAAACCTAAAAAAAAACTTTTTCTAACTAGCTCTTTAAGAGAGCCACCTAGATTGCACCCTCTCGGACGGGCACAAAAACCTAACTGGGGCTTGGAGGAGGGTCATAGGGGGAGGAGCCAGTACACACCATGTGACCTAAAAGGCTTTTTAGATGTGCCCTGTCTCCTGCGGAGCCCGCTGGTCCCCATGGTCCTGACGGAGTCCCCAGCATCCACTAGGACGTTAGAGAAAAAGATTTGGAACTCCCTGCCGGAGAAGGTAATCATGGCGGATTCTGTAAATGCATTTAAAAACGGATTGGATATATTTCTAACTGAAAAAAGTATCCATGGTTATAGCATTTAACATATTGACATTAAATATCTGGGAGTGGTAAGAACCATAGTTGTCAATTGCTACTAAACCATTACTTCAGCAGGTGCATTATAATATGAACAGCTTAACACAGAATACAAATTGAACCAGATGGGCATTTTGCCTCTTTTCAACCTTACTAACTATGTAACTTACCTAAGGTCTTTTGTTCTTGTTGCACTACCCGGCACACCACTCCATGCATTGTGATTTCCAAATGTTTTTGTGTCAGTTGAAGTCCTTACTTTGTGTTTTGACCTTTATGCTTATGTACAGTACGTATGACCTCTAAAGCCTTATCGACTGCTTTGTCTATTATATTCACATAAAGAAAATGAATAAGACACACAAGCCGCTTAAGTTGATTGAAATGATATGCAGCATGCTAAGACGCTGAGAGCGGTATGTACTATTTAGAAAATGCTGTAAAATACCCATTCTTAGGGTTTTACTGCATTTCCCGAATGTACAGTACTAAGCTCTGGAACGCCGGGGCTTCGGTGTGGAGGCTAACACCAGCAACTATATAAACCTATGGGCAGAAGGACACCACGGCATCCCTTGCAGCCTTCTGCATACGCGCAGGTGGACTCCTGGGTCATAATCCTGAAAGTCCAGGGACTGGCGGACATTGCAAAGGGCAGTTCTGATCGGGAAAGCTGTCTTTTGCGATACTAATCGCAAGTTAGTGCATATGCGATTAGTATCGGTGCGGTAAGTGGTGGGATGTACCACGCAAGATTGATACATCCTGCCCTGACACTAAGACGCATTCTAACTGAAAAACAAATTGCATAAAAAGATGCTCTGCGCTACCGAGTCGCACCAGGTTGTTCAATGTCAAGGAGGCTAGATGCAGGTTGACACATCTGTACAGTACCATGACAGCTTTCATATTATGTCATTTATTGTTGCCCTGTAAAGTTGTTGTGTTTGTTTGTTTGTTTGTTTGTTTGTTTTTGGGGGGTGATCAATAAATAACACAATTACCTACAGATAAAGAAAAATGTATACTCTCATCGCTAGATTAAAAAATTAGATTATAGCAGTTGTAAGCAGCTTCATATGGCTCATGACTGCTCATCAGTGGATGACTTGCAATTGGTTAAGAGCAGCAAAGGAGTTAATTAACCTTGAAACTAATAAACTGTTGGGTAAGACACATTTTTCTAAAACAAACAAAGATGATAAACATCTCAGCATAGTTACCTGTCAGAACTATTCAGGTTATGATACTGAAGACCTTCAAGACCAGCCCAGATATCTTCTTGTTTAATGTTTGAGGTCACAAGAGATTTCTCAGGGTCAGATACAGTAGCAAATGCGTGTAGGACTGGGAGGACCCACACCCAGTGACCAACATTGTTGTCAATGCAAATTCTGCATAGCTGTGTTAAATATGTATGCATCCTGCAACAATAAAAAGGAACCACAACGTAAACAAAATAGATTTTACCGTCATACATATGATATGTAAGAGCTCCTTAAAGACCATTTTTTATTTTACGACCATGCATTTGTACTTTATATGTTGTTACCATTGTACAGAGTTAGTTTTTGCATTGTTTGCATTACATTATTTATTTATTTTTAAATGAATAAATTAATGCAGAGTTCCCGTTTACCAAAAGTAGGGACCCGGCTGACAAAAATAATATTGAGACAAAATTTGTGAATTTTGGTTTGATAAAATCAGTGGAGACCACCACAAAGGAGTTGTATCATTTTGACGAGAGAGTTTGCATTTTTCGGACTGGAACATTTTCCCTAAGCGGATGCAAAACTGTATGTTAGGGACAATCTTTAGCGCATTTTTGGATGACCTTTCTTGCACGCTATAATGTAAGTATTCACCATGGCAACATGGTCAGAATTTCAACGTTGACCATTTCAACATTCATCATGTCGACAGTGTTAGAATGTCAACATTTGTCCTGGTGGCCCAGCGGTAACATACCTTCTCCTGGTGGCTGTAGCAGTGTCTTCCAGGTCTCGGCGCTCATGTGACTGTCACTTCCAGGTCAAACCTTCATTAAGTTATAAACGCTATCCCTAACCCTCCCACTAGTGCCTAATCCTAACTCCCCTTCCCCCCGCAGCCTAAACCCAATGATAACATTCTGAAGTCAAAATACTCAAGAATGTCGACATTTTAACAATGTCAACATCATGACATCATTATGACTGTCAACCTTCTGATTATATCCCAATCACTACACAGGGACAAGGCTGCTTAGATAACCTCTGAGCCTGAGCCCGCCCTTAATTACAGATGTGTCCTCATGCATCTCGTCTCAATACACCACGTAGTGGGATATGCCTGGCGTGAGTGAGCCGACAGGTCCCGTGCGACTCCCTTAACATGGGGCATCTTTTTTTGCCAAAAACGTGTCTTATTTGCATTGTTATGTGAAAAGGTCACGCAGCAAGCAGATTCTGCTGATTAAAATGATATGCAGCATGCCTATATATATATTGTGTGTGCAGCTGCGGCTTTATCTGCATAGGAAATGCTAAATTACAGTGTTTTCCAAGAAAACACTGTAATGTAACATTTCAAATGCAGATACAGACACAGACGCACACAGAAGTTAGTCAAAGTATGCTTGTATTTACATCATGTTGTGAATAAGACGCAGTTTAAAGGAAAAAGTCACACAAAAAATGCTCGGTGCTACAGAGAAACGCACGCTATGGTGTGACTAGATGGCTGATTGACGTACCTGGAGGCTAGGTGTATGTGGACACATCTGTACATTGTCTTTGCTGGGTGTACCTGTAGTGGTCCCCCTGACCCCTGCATACCAGTCACCAACCAGCCCTATGCCACTCCCCCCAGGCATGGCTGCAGCTTAACATATGCAGGGCAGGTGAGCAGGAGACCCACTCTGGAAGCCAGAAGAACCAGGGCTGGAAGCTGTGGAGGGAGCGCTGATGAGCAACGCAGACCACATCCCCCAGCAGAACTCAGAGAATTCCACACAGTAACTGGGGGGGAAAAAAAGAAAGAGAAAGCGTGCCATACTGACTTCCAAGAAGGTATAGAGGGGGAGTATACAGTACCAAATAAGTTAAATTTGAAGAAGTGCATACTCCAGGACACCCCCCCCCCTCTATACCCTAAAGTATCTCAGTGTCCCCCCAGATAGTCTGAATGAGTAATGAGATACAAAAAAAGGAGTTGTAAAAATAGGATTTTAATTACCTGTCGGTAAATCCTTTTCTCGTAGTCCGTAGATGATACTGGGGTACAGACGGGTCCACTAGGAGCCTTGGGCATTTTAAAAAATCAATAGTGTGCACTGGCTCCTCCCTCTATGCCCCTCCTACGAGACAGTCTAGAAACTGTGCCAGAAGAGACGGACATACCTTGAGAGAAGGATGTAACAGAACAGTGGTGAGATTCGAACCAGCACACACCAAACAAGAGGAAAGCCATGCTAACCAAACTTGAACAGGAACAGCAACAGCTGAACCAACAACAATACTTAACGAAGTAACAGTGCAGGAAACACGAAGCACTGGGCGGGCGCCCAGAATCCTCTACGGACTACAAGAAAAGGATTTACGGGTAGGTAATTAAAATCCTATTTTCTCTTACGTCCTAGAGGATACTGCGGTCCACATTAGTACCATGGGGATGTACCAAAGCTACCAAACCGGATGGGAGATAACTTGTAGAACCTAGCAAACGTGTCCGAACCTGACCAAGTAGCCACTTGGCAGAGCTGTAAAGCAGAGACACCCCGGGCAGCTGCCCAGGAAGAACCCACCGACCTAGTAGAGTGGGCCTGTACTTTAGGAACCGGCAAACCTGCTGTAGAATAAGCATGCTGGATAGTAAGCCTGATCCAGCAATCAATAGACTACTTTGAAGCAGGACACCCAATTTTCTTGGGATCACACAGAACAAACAGCGAGCCAGATTTTCTGTGACGAGCTGTCCGCTTCACATAGATCTTCAAAGCCCTCACAACATCCAAGGACTTTGGAGGTAAAGAGGTGTCAGTAAGCAACGGAACCACAATAGGCTGGTTGATAAGAAACGCAGACACCACCTTAGGAAGAAATTGCTGACAATTTCCGAGTTCAGCTCTACCTTAATGAAAAATCAAATAGGGGCTCTTGTGAGACAGCGCCCCAAGCTCCGACACATGCCTTGCTGAAGCCAAGGCCAACAGTGTGACGTTCTTCCACGTAAGAAACTTTAAGTCCACCTCCTGTAAAGGCTCAAACCATTCCGCCTGTAGGAACTGCAACACCACGTTGAGATCCCAAGGTGACCTAGGAGGCACAAAGGGCGGTTGGATGCACAGAACACCCTTCAAAAATGTCTGAAACTCAGGGAGGGAAGCCAATTGTTTCTGGAAGAAAATGGATAAAGCCGAAATCTGGACTTTTAAGAAGCCCAAACGTAGGCCCACATCCACACCTAACTGTAGAAAAAGTAGAAAACATCCCAGATGAAATTCCACTGCAGGAAATTTCCTGTTTTCACACCAAGAGACGTATTTTTTTCAAATACGGTGGTAATGTTACCCCTTTTCTGTCTTGGATCAAGGTTGCAATAACCTTCTCCAGGATCCCATTCCGAGCTAGAATTTGACGCTCAACCTCCATCCCGTCAAACGTAGCCGTCGTAAGTCTTGATAGATGAATGGCCGCTGTTGTAGAAGATCCTCGCGAAGAGGAAGAGGCCACGTGTCTTCTAGGAGCATCTCCAGTAGATCCGCATACTAGGCCCTTGGCCAGTACAGAGCAATGAGAATTGCTTGAACCTTTTCCCTTTTTTATTCTTGTGAGCATTCTTGGGATCAATGGAAGTGGTGGAAACACGTACACCATCTGGTAGACCCATGGAGTCACCAGGGCGTCCACCTCCACTGCTTTTGGGTCCCTCGACCTGGAACAATACCGCATTAGCTTCTTGTTGAGACGAGAGGCCATCATGTCGATTTGTGGAATTCCCCACCGACGTGTCAAGGACTCGAACACCTGCGGGTGAAGGCCCCACTCTCCTGGGTGGAGTTTGTGTCTGCTGAGGAAGTCTGCTTCCCAGTTGTCTACTCCCGGAATAAAGATTGCCGACATCGCCACCACGTGCCTTTTTGCCCCGAGGAGAATCTTTGTTACCTCTGACATTGCTGCTCTGCTCTTAGTTCCGACCTGTCAGTTTATGTACGTTACTGCCGACTGAACTTGAATGGCGTGATTTTGAAGAAGATGCGACGCCTATAGAAGGGCGTTGTATATGGCCCTTAGCTCCAAAATGTTGATTGGAAGAATGGTTTCCTTACATGACCATTTTCCTTGGAACTGTTCCCCCTGGGTGGCTGCTCCCCAACCTCTGAGGCTTGCGTCTGTGGTTAGCAGAATCCAATTATGAATCCCAAACCTTCGACCCTCGGTCAGGTGAGAAGTCTGAAGTCACCACAGAAGAGAAATCCTAGCTTTCGGCGACAGACGTATCCTTTGGTGCATGTGAAGATGCGTTCCGGACCATTTGTCCAACAGATCCAGCTGGAAGGGCCTTGCATGAAACCTTCCATACTGCAGAGACTCGTAAGAGGGTACCATCTTCCCCAGAAGGCGAATGCATAGATGCTCCGATAGCCGGGTTGGTTTTAGAACATCCCGCACCATCGACTGGATTACCAATGCCTTTTTTAACGGAAGGAATGCCTTCTGTTCCTTGGTATCCATAATCATCCCCAGGAACGGAAGCCTCGGTGTTGGTTTCAGGTGGGATTTTGGTAGGTTCGGAATTGACCCGTGATCCTGAAGTAGTCGGGTTGAGAAGGCAATGTTGTCCAACAACCTTTTCCTGGATGGTGCTTTTATCAGCAGGTCGTCCAGGTACGGTATTATGTTCACTCCTTGCTTGCAGAGTAGAAACATCATCTTTGCCATTACCTTGGTGAGTACCCTCGGTGCCGTGGAGAGGCCAAATGGCAGGGCCTGGAACCGGTAGTGACAGTCCTGTAGTGCAAACCGTAGATAAGCCTGATGAGGCGGCCAAATCGAAATATGAAGGTATGCATCCTTGATGTCCAGAGACACCAGGAATTTCCCCTCCTCCAGACCGGAGATCACCGCTGTCAGAGACTCCATCTTGAACTTGAACACCCTTAAGTACGGGTTCAGTAATTTGAGGTTTAAAATGGGCCTTACCGAACCGTCCGGTTTCAGAACCACAAACAGGTTGGAGTAATAATAACCTATGTTTTGTAGTTGAAGTGGAACAGGGACAATGACCTAAGTTTGTACCAGTTTCTGAATTGCTGCCTGTAAAGTCATACTTGCTTCTGGAGAAGCTGGAAAGCCTGATTTGAAGAATCTGTGAGGAGGGAGTTCCTGAAACTCCAGTCTGTTACCCTGAGCGATAAGGTCTTTGACCCAAGGATCCTGGCATGATGTTGCCCAAATGTGACTGAAATAATGTAAGTGAGCTTCCACCTGCCTGTCTTCCAGGCAGTGTGGTCCACCGTCATGCTGAAGGCTTTAAGAAAGCAGAACCGGAGGTCTGATCTGGAGAACTTGCAACTGGTGGTTTCTGGGTTTACCTCTGTTTCCTTTGAAGGCTGTAGAAGAACCTTTGGATTTACCCTTAAATTTTGCTGTCCGAAAGGACTGCAGAGTTGGAGCAGAGTAGGTTTTCCTAGCTGGGGGGGCTGCGGAAAGGAAAGTACGTGGACTTACCCACCGTAGCCTTGGATATCCACGTATCCAGTTCATCACCAAAAAGGGCCTCACTTGTGAATGGTAGGCTTTCCACGCCTTTCCTGGAATCCGCAGTCCACTGACATAGCCACAAGCCCCTGCGTGCTGACACTGCCATGGCAGTGGTTCGTGTGCGTTGAGGAAACCAATTTCCTTCATGGCCTCCACCATAAAGTTAGCAGAGTCCTGAATATGCTATAGGAGTAAAATTATCTCCCCCCCTGGGTAAGGACTCTAACCCATCAATTAGATTACCTGACCATTTAGCAATGGCCCTAGTAATCCATGCACAAGCAATAGTGGGTCTCTGGGCCACCCCAGCAGCAGTGTAAAGGGATTTGAGAGTGGTCTCAATCTTGCAGTCAGCCGTGTCCTTTAAGGATGCTGCCGCCGCAGGAACAGGTAAGACTATCTTATGTGACAACCTAGATACCGATGCGTCCACAATCGGCGGGTTTTCCCATTTCTTTCTATCCTCCAGAGGAAAGGGAAGGGACGTAATTAATCTTTTAGGGATCTGAAACTTCTGGTCAGGATTAGCCCAAGTTTCCTAAAACAGGGCATTCAATTCCTTTGATGCTGGAAAAGTAGCTGAGGATTTATTTTTTACATTAAAATAAGATTCCTCATCTACCTCCGCCACTTTGTCAGGAATGTGCAGGATATCTCTAATAGCTTCTATCAGGGCCTGTATTCCTTGTGACAGGACCGCATCCCCCCACTCGCGTCCACTTTACCCTCCTTTGTGTCTGATGCATCATCATCAGTATCAGCCTGCACGAGCTGGGCCGTAGTACGCTTTTGTGGGCAAATGGCAGGGGTCTGAAATGCTGGTATGGGAGCTGAATCTCTATTCATCAGGTCACCCATAGACTGTCTGAAGTATTGCGTCTCTTTCTAAGTATGGGACGATTTATTAGAAATATTAGAGATCATCCCCTTAATGGAATCTAACCATGGGGGTTCTGACCCACTGGCCTGAGAATGTGTTTTGGGAACACAGTATCGAGTCTCCCGGAGAGGACAGACACTCTGCTGTGCAGGAAACACAGTCCCGTGACATGGTAACGTTAAGGGACACACACAGAAGGTGCAAACACCGTTTAACCCACACAGAACCCGCAGGGAGACACAGGAAAAGGAGCCAGCCACACCGGGCCCTTTTAGCCAAGTAAACTCAGCTGGGTCGCCACACTAAGTCCTTTAAGAGGGCTTAGTATTCTACAACGTTCCCCCCCCCCCCCCCCACCCCACCCCCTTCTAGGACCCCTGGTACCGCTGAGGAGACGTGAAGTCTTTGTGGAGGAGTTGCGCTTCCCTGTGATGCCTGTCAGTGTAAGCTGCAGAGGAAAAATGGCAGTGGTGAGCTGCTGGAACCGCTCACAGTGAAGCCCAGCCCCCGTAATGGCACGCGGCTTCCCGTTTTTTATTTATACTGGCCTGAGGTATGTGTTTTGCTTAACAGTGGGTTAGAACCCCTGTGAAGTTATTTGGCCAGTGTGTGTATTCATTAGTGGCTTAGCGCGCCCCTCACAGCGGGACACACTCACGGCATGTCATCCTGAGCCCTGGAGCGCAGCCTGCATGTCAGTACTGCGCTCCAAACCCTGATGCCGCCATTACAGCCGGCAGCCCGCTAACCGGGACACTGGCCATCTACTCACCACTCTTCTTACTTCTTGCTCTGTTAGGGGTGGCAGTGTGCTGCGGGACAGTACGCTTGCCATGGAAGGGCTTGTGAATAGGTCCCTCAGGAGCAATGTCCTGTCAGCGGGGAACGGGACCATTAACACTATAGGAGGTTGGGCCGTTCCCCACCACCCCCCTAAGTCACACGAAGCAGGCAGGCTGGTGTCAACCAGTCCTGCCTGAAAATAACAAACAGAAAAATAAATGCAGAAAAAACTCTTCAGGAGCTTCGTGACCGACTCCTCTGGGCATATTTTCTTAACAGAGTCTGGTAAGAGGGGCATAAAGGGAGGAGCCAGTGCACACTATTGATTTCTTAAAGTGCCCAAGGCTCCTAGTGGACCAGTCTATACCTCATGGTACTAATGTGGACCCCAGTATCCTCTAGGACGTAAGTGAAAAACAAGCTGTAAAAGCAGAAAATCCAGGCACCTGCTTTCTTCAATGTTTGTGATTGTGTTCCTAAATCATTTAATTGTATTTGCACTACAAATAAGATAATAAACTCATGAGATTGACTAGTACACATTATGTATGTAAGCCAGTATGTTAAACATTGTGGGCCTGATTCCGAGTGAGCCCAGGCAGCAGCCTAATTTACCATCATATGCTAATGCCAAGCGGAAAGCTGCAGTGCCCGCTGTTCTTCTGTCCGCAACCATCATTATTAGCAATAATAAGAATTTACTCACCGGTAATTAGATAGACGGACTCCGCAGGAGACTGGGCACTCTAAAAGAAAGATTAGGTACTATCTGGTGTGCACTGGCTCCTCCCTCTATGCCCCTCCTCCAGACCTCAGTTAAGGAAACTGTGCCCGGAAGAGCTGACACAAAAAGGAAAAGATTTGGAATCCAGGGTAAGACTCATACCAGCCACACCAATCACACTGTACAACTCGTGATAACCATACCCAGTTAACAGTATGAACAACAACTGAGCCTCAGTAACAGATGGCTCATAACAATAACCCTTTAGTTAAGCAATAACTATATACATGTATTGCAGAGAGTCCGCACTTGGGACGGGCGCCTAGCATCCACTACGGACTACGAGAAATAGAATTACCGGTGAGTAAATTCTTATTTTCTCTGACGTCCTAGTGGATGCTGGGAACTCCGTAAGGACCATGGGGATTATACCAAAGCTCCCAAACGGGCGGGAGAGTGCGGATGACTCTGCAGCACTGAATGAGCAAAGGCAAGGTCCTCCTCAGCCAGGGTATCAAATTTGTAGAACTTAGCAAATGTGTTTGAACCCGACCAAGTAGCAGCTCGGCAAAGCTGTAAAGCCGAGACCCCTCGGGCAGCCGCCCAAGAAGAGCCCACCTTCCTTGTGGAAAGGGCTTTCACTGATTTAGGATGCGGCAATCCTGCCGCAGAATGAGCTTGCTGAATCGTGTTACAGATCCAGCGCGCAATAGTTTGCTTAGAAGCAGGAGCACCCAGCTTGTTGGATGCATGCAGGATAAACAGCGAGTCAGTTTTCCTGACTCCAGCCGTCCTGGCTACATAGATATTCTAAGCCCTGACTACATCTAGTAACTTGGAGTCCTCCAAGTCCCGAGTAGCCGCAGGCACCACAATAGGTTGGTTTAAATGAAACGCTGATACCACCTTAGGGAGAAATTGGGGACGGGTCCTCAATTCTGCCCTGTCCATATGGAAGATCAGATAAGGGCTTTTACAAGACAAAGCCGCCAATTCTGACACACGACTAGCCGAAGCTAAGGCCAATAGCATGACCACTTTCCACGTGAGATATTTTAGCTCCACGGTCTTAAGTGGCTCAAACCAGTGGGATTTCAGGAAACCCAACACAACGTTAAGATCCCAAGGTGCCACTGGAGGCACAAAAGGGGGCTGAATATGCAGCACTCCCTTAACAAACGTCTGAACTTCAGGCAGTGAAGCCAGTTCTTTTTGAAAGAAAATAGATAGGGCCGAAATCTGGACCTTTATGGATCCTAATTTTAGGCCCATAGTCACTCCTGACTGTAGGAAGTGCAGGAATCGACCCAGCTGGAATTCCTCTGTAGGGGCCTTCCTGGCCTCACACCAAGCAACATATTTTCGCCATATACGGTGATAATGTTGTGCTGTTTAGTCTTTCCTAGCCTTTATCAGCGTAGGAATCACTTCATCTGGAATGCCCTTTTCCGTTAGGATCCGGCGTTCAACCGCCATGCCGTCAAACGCAGCCGCGGTAAGTCTTGGAACAGACAGGGCCCCTGCTGTAACAGGTCCTGTCTGAGAGGCAGAGGCCATGGTACCTCTGAGATCATTTCTTGTAGTTCTGGGTACCAAGTTCTTCTTGGCCAATCCGGAACGATGAGTATAGTTCTTACTCCTCTCTTTCTTACTATCCTCAGTACCTTGGGTATGAGAGGAAGAGGAGGGAACACATAAACCAACTGGTACACCCACGGTGTCACTAGTGCGTCCACAGCTATCGCCTGAGGGTCCCTTGACCTGGCGCAATATTTTTTTAGCTTTTTGTTGAGGCGGGACGCCATCATGTCCACCTGTGGCCGTTCCCAACGGTTTACAATCTGCGTGAAGACTTCTGGATGAAGTCCCCACTCTCCCGGGTGTAGGTCGTGCCTGCTGAGGAAGTCTGCTTCCCAGTTGTCCACTCCCGGAATGAACACTGCTGACACTGCTAGCACGTGATTTTCCGCCCATCGGAGAATCCTTGTGGCTTCTGCCATCGCCATCCTGCTTCTTGTGCCGCCCTGTCGGTTTACATGGGCGACCGCCGTGATGTTGTCTGATTGAATCAGCACTGGTTGGTTCTGAAGCAGGGGCTCTGCTTGACTCAGGGCGTTGTAAATGGCCCTTAGTTCCAGTATATTTATGTGTAGTGAAGGTTCCTGACTTGACCACAGTCCCTGGAAGTTCCTTCCCTGAGTGACTGCCCCCCATCCTCGGAGGCTTGCGTCCGTGGTCACCAGGACCCAGTCCTGTATGCCGAATCTGCGGCCCTCGAGAAGATGAGCACTCTGCAGCCACCACAGCAGAGACACCCTGGCCCTTGGGGACAGGGTGATCAACCGATGCATCTGAAGATGCGATCCGGACCATTTGTCTAACAGATTCCACTGAAAGATCCTTGCATGGAACCTGCCGAAGGGAATTGCTTCGTAAGAAGCCACCATCTTTCCCAGGACTCGCGTGCAGTGATGCACAGACACCTGTTTTGGTTTCAGGAGGTCCCTGACCAGAGATGACAATTCCTGGGCCTTCTCCACCGGGAGAAACACCTTCTTCTGTTCTGTGTCCAGAAACATGCCCAGGAAGAGCAGACGCGTCGCAGGAATCAGCTGCGACTTTGGGATATTCAGAATCCAGCCGTGCTGTAGCAACACTTCCCGAGAAAGTGCTACGCTGACTAACAACTGCTCTCTGGACCTCGCCTTTATTATGAGATCGTCCAAGTACGGGATAATTATAACTCCCTTCTTCCGAAGGAGTATCATCATTTCGGCCATTACCTTGGTAAATACTCTCGGTGCCGTGGACAGACCAAACGGCAATGTCTGGAATTGGTAATGACAATCCTGTACCACAAACCTGAGGTACTCCTGGTGAGGTGGGTAAACGGGGACATGCAAGTAAGCATCCTTGATGTCCAGCGACACCATAAAATCCCCCTCTTCCAGGCTTGCAATAACCGCCCTGAGCGATTCCATTTTGAACTTGAACTTCCTTATATAAGTGTTCAAGGACTTTAAATTCAGAATGGGTCTCACCGAACCGCCTGGTTTCGGTACCACAAACATTGTGGAATAGTAACCCCGTCTCTGTTGAAGGAGGGGAACCTTGATTATCACCTGCTGGAGGTACAGCTTGTGAATTGCCGCCAGTACTACCTCCCTTTCCCTGGGAGCAGCTGGCAAGGCTGATTTGAGGTAACGGCGAGGGGGAGTCGCCTCGAACTCCAGCTTGTATCCCTGAGATACAATTTGTACAGCCCAGAGATCCACTTGTGAGTGAACCCACTGGTTGCTGAAGTTTCGGAGACGCGCCCCCACCGCACCCGGCTCCGCCTGTGGAGCCCCAGCGTCATGCGGTGGACTTAGAGGAAGCGGGGGAGGATTTTTGTTCCTGGGAACTGGCTGCCTGATGCAGCTTCTTTCCTCTACCCCTGCCTCTGGGCATAAAGGATGCGCCTCTGATCCGCTTGCCTTTCTGAGGCCGAAAGGACTGTACATGATAATATGGTGCTTTCTTAGGCTGTGAGGGAACCTGAGGTAAAAAAGTTGACTTCCCGGCTGTTGCCGTGGATACGAGGTCCGAGAGACCGTCCCCAAACAATTCATCACCCTTATAAGGCAAAACCTCCATGTGTCTTTTAGAATCAGCATCACCTGTCCACTGCCGAGTCAATAATACTCTCCTGGCAGAAATGGACATTGCATTAATTCTAGATGCCAGCAGGCAAATGTCCCTCTGTGCATCCCGCATATATAAGACGACGTCTTTTATATGTTCTATGGTTAGCAAAATAGTATCCCTGTCGAGGGAATCAATGTTGTCTGACAGGGTATCAGACCATGCGGCTGCAGCACTACACATCCATGCTGAAGCAATAGCAGGGTCTCAGTATAGTACCTAAGTGTGTATACACAGACTTCAGGATAGCTTCCTGCTTTCTATCCGCAGGCTCCTTTAAGGCGGCCGTATCCTGAGACGGCAGTACCACCTTTTCTGATAAGCATGTGAGCGCTTTGTCCACCCTAGGGGATGTTTCCCAACGTAACCTATCCGTTGGCGGGAAAGGGTACGCCATCAGTAACCTCTTAGAAATCACTAGTTTCTTATCGGGGGAACTCCACGCTTCCTCAGACAATTCATTTAATTCATCAGATGGGGGAAAAGACACTGGCTGCTTTTTCTCCCCAAACATAATACCCTTCTTGGTAGTAACCGGGTTAATATCAGAAATGTGCAATACATTTTTCATTGCAGTAATCATGCAACGGATGGCTTTAGTAGACTGTGCATTCGTCTCATCCTCATCTACACTGGAGTCAGACTCCGTGTCGACATCTGTGTCTACCATCTGAGCTAGCGGGCGTTTATGAGCCCCTGATGGCCTCTGAGACGCCTGGGCAGGCGCGGGTTGAGATCCCGGCTGTCCCAAGGCTGCTGCGTCATCGAAACTTTTATGTAAGGAGTTGACACCGTCGGTTAAGACCTTCCACATATCCATCCAATCCGGTGTCGGCCCCGTCGGGGGCGACACCACACTTATCTGCCCTTGCTCCGCCTCCACGTAACCCTCCTCATCAAACATGTCGACACAGCCGTACCGACACACCGCACACACACAGGGAATGCTCTGACTGAGGACAGGACCCCACAAAGTCCTTTGGGGAGACAGAGAGAGAGTATGCCAGCACACACCACAGCACTATATAACACAGGGATTTTCACTATAATGAGTGATTTTTCCGAATAGCTGCTTAATATATATTATTTGCGCCTAAATTTATGTGCCCCCCCTCTCTTTTTTACCCTTCTTGTATCAGGAATACTGCAGGGGAGAGCCTGGGGAGCTGCTTCCAGTGGAACTGTGAAGGAAAAATGGCGCTGGTGTGCTGAGGAAGAAGGCCCCGCCCCCTCAGCGGCGGGCTTCTCCCTGCAGTTTCTGACTGAAAAATGGCGGGGGTTTTGCACATATACAGTCACAGACTGTATTATGTGTATTTTTATGCCAAAAGGTATTTTATTGCTGCCCAGGGCGCGCCCCCCCCCCTGCACCCTACAGTGACCGGAGTGTGTGTTGTGCAGTGGGAGCAATGGCGCACAGCTGCAGTGCTGTGCGCTACCTTAATGAAGACCGGAGTCTTCTGCCGCCGATTTCATCTCCTTCTCTTCGGTCTTCTGGCTCTGCAAGGGGGACGGTGGCGCGGCTCCGGGAACGGACGATCGAGGTCAGGCCCTGTGTTCGAACCCTCTGGAGCTAATGGTGTACAGTAGCCTAAGAAGCACAAGCTAGCTGCACGCAGGTAGGTTTGCTTCTCTCCCCCTCAGTCCCTCGTAGCAGTGAGTCTGTTGCCAGCAGATCTCACTGAAAACAAAAACCTAACAAATACTTTCTTTCTAGCAAGCTCAGGAGAGCTCACTAGGAGCACCCAGCTCTGGCCGGGCACAGATTCTAACTGAGGTCTGGAGGAGGGGCATAGAGGGAGGAGCCAGTGCACAACAGATAGTACCTAATCTTTCTTTTAGAGTGCCCAGTCTCCTGCGGAGCCCGTCTATTCCCATGGTCCTTACGGAGTTCCCAGCATCCACTAGGACGTCAGAGAAATAACTTATACCTACCCAATTCTGGTTGTCAGATATGGGTCAGAGTAAGGTGTCCCATCTCTGTACCATGCCTCTGTAAAATAGAATTTTAATTACCTACCGGTAAATCCTATTCTCGTAGTCCGTAGAGGATGCTGTGGTCCATGTTAGTACCATGGGGTATAGATGGGTCCACCAGGAGCCATTGGCACTTTAAGAGTGTAACAGTGTGGGCTGGCTCCTCCCTCTATGCCCTTCCTACCAGACTCAGTCTAGAAACTGTGCCCGAGGAGACGACATACTCCGAGAGAAGGAAATACACAGATAGTGGCGAGATTCATACCAGCTCACACAACAGGCAAATCCGGCCAACATGCCGGAAAACTCAGCAACATCTGAAAAAGTACTGAAACAGTAAAGAACGCAGAACTTACCTAGGAGCCAGGCAGTAATGAACTATAACATCAACGAAGGAAAATGAAACGCTGGGCGGGCGCCCAGCATCCTCTACGGACTACGAGAAAAGGATTTACCGGTAGGTAATTAAAATCCTATTTTCTCTTACGTCCTAGAGGATGCTGGGGTCCATATTAATACCATGGGGATGTACCAAAGCTCCCAAAACGGGAGGGAGAGCGCGGAGGCTTCTGCAGAACTGATAGACCAAACTTGAGGTCATCAGAGGCCAAAGTATCGAACCTGTAAAACTTAGCAAACGTGTTCGACCCAGACCAGGTAGCAGCTCAGAATAGCTGAACAGCCAAGACACCCCGGGCAGCCGCCCAGGAAGAACCCACCTTACGAGTAGGGCGGGCCATTACAGATTTTGGACACGGCAATCCTGCTGTAGAATATGCATGCTGGATGGTGAACCTGATCCAGCGCAAAATCGACTGCTTAGAAGCAGGACACCAAATTTTCTTGGGATCGTAGAGGACAAACAGAGAGTCAGATTTTCTATGACGAGCTATCCTCTTCACATAAATTTTCAAGGCCCTCACAACATCCAAGGCCTTTGAAGCAATTGAGGAGTCAGTAGCCACTGGCACCACAATAGGTTGATTGATATGAAAGGCTGATACAACCTTAGGCAAGAACTGCGGACGAGTCCTGAGTTCCGCCCTATCTTCATGGAAGATCAGATAGGGACTTTTACAGGATAAAGCCCCCAATTTCGACACGCGTCGAGCAAAAGCTAAGGCCAACAAAGTGACTGCCTTCCTTGTGAGAAACTTGATTTCAGCCTCCTGTATAGGCTCAAACCAATCCGATTGCTGGAACTGTAATACCACATCAAGAACCCAGGGTGCCGTTGGCGCCACAAAGGGAGGCTGGATGTGCAGTACCCCTTTCAAAAAGATCTAAACCTCAGGGAGGAAAGCCAATTGTTTTTGGAAGAATATGGGCAAATCCGAGCTCTGGACCTTGATGGAGCCCAATCTCAGGCCCATATCCACACCTGCTTGCAAGAAATGGAGAAAACAACCAAGTTGAAACTCCACCGCAGGAAATTACTTGTACTCACACCAAGACACATTTTTTCCAAATGCAATGGTAATGTTTAGACGTTACCACCTTCCTAGCCTGTATCAGGGTAGGAATCACCTCGCTCTGGAAACCCTTCCGAGCTAAGATCTGGCGCTCAACCGCCATGCCGTCAAACGTAGCCGTGGTACAGATGGGTCATCCGTTATCTTGACTGTTTCTGCGCTTAGGTTGCTGAGTTTAATCACGGACAGGCGCGTTGAGGCACGACTAGATACTCAACATGCAATACACATCACCACTGGGTGGCTAATGCTTCACTAATCCAGTACTTTAGTTTGAATAGCGGTGGATTGATCTACAGTACAAGCTCTGGCAAATGGTCAGTGACGACTGTAATGTTAATATACAGTCCTGTACTGCATAGTGTACACACAAATGGTGACCAATGATCAGATGGACAGAGTAAAAAAATAAAAATAGTTTATTCAGACACAAACGAACGTGTTAAAATACTTGTGTATGCAGATGCAACTCATGTTTGTGTATGCAGACGCAACTAATGTGTGAAAGGAATAATGTAGCTCATTGACTTTACAGTATGTACAGTGCACGAAATGAGCGTCCGAGACACCTAAACGAACACCAATGGGAAGGAATCGCTCTTTGCAGTACTTTTACACATGAACTTGAGAATCTTCCATGCAGTGTTGTGGGCTAGCAATGAAGGCTCCCGTCTGCCATGCTGAGAGTCGCGGGTTCGATTCCCAAAGTGCCAATCTTTTTTGTTTTTTGTGTGTTCCCGTGACATTCACTTTATTATTATTTTTTCTGTGTAATCCATTGTAAAACATTCAAAGGAAGGGTGCACACAGGTTTCACACAAATCACGGTAAATCTGCAGGAGTGACTCATTCGCTATCTAAAATACACAGCGGTAATGAGCACCTATAGACGGTTCCGGTATGAATGGTCGACCATGTTATGGTCGACAGTCATTAGGTCGACCACTATTGGTCGACATTGACATGGTCGACATGGACACATGGTCGACACATGAAAATGGTCGACACGAGTTTTTTAACTTTTTTTGGTGTCGTTTTTTGCGTAAAGTGACTGGGAACCCCAATTAGTGCACCGCGTCCCCTCGCATGGCTCGCTTCGCTCGCCATGCTTCGGGCATGGTGCCTTCGCTCCGCTACCGCTTCGCTCGGCACACTTTACCGTTCCAATCGTAGTCCATGTGGATCGTAAAGTATGGAAAAGTTCCCCAAAAGAAAAAAAAGTTAAAAAACTCATGTTGACCTTTTCATGTGTCGACCATGTGTCCATGTCGACCATGTCAATGTCGACCAATAGTGGTCGACCTAATGACTGTCGACCATAACATGGTCGACCATGTGAACGGATACCCCTATAGACATACCAGTAAATATAAATTAGTGTATTCTGACGCAACTAACTGTTCGAGCAACACAGTACTGTAGATCGTCGGCATTAGAGAATCTGTGTTGTGAAAATCTGTGTTGTACGTTATAAGCTGTCTGTGCTAATTAGTACACTAATAGAGGATACTGTACAGAGATACTAAGGACGGTGATTTGGCATCCAGGAACTTAAGGAGGAGCTTTTATCTCTCTCCATTGTAATCTTTCTAAGTATAGCAGAGAGAGATAAAAGCTCCCCCTAAGTTCCTGGATGACAAATCACTGTCCTTAGTATCTCTGTACAGTATGCTCTATTAGTGTACTAATTAGCATGAACAGCTTGTAACACACAGCTGCAAATTTAATCTTTCTATGTATAATGGAGAGAGATAAAAGCTCCTCCCTAAGTTCCTAGATGTCAAATCCCCGTACTTAGTATCTCTGTACAGTATTTTCTATTAGAGAACTAATTAGCACGAACAGCTAATTAGTACCCTAATAGAACATACTGCAGAAATACTAAGGACAGTGATTTGGCATTCAGGAACTTAGGGAGGAGCTTTTATCTCTCTCCATTATACATAGAAAGATTAAACTTGCCACTCTACGTTACAAGCTGTTCGTGCTATCTTGTGAATCTTCCATGCAGTGTTGTGGGCAAGCAATGAAGGCTCCCGTCTGCCACGCTGAGAGTCCCGGGTTCGATTCCCAAAGTGCCAATCTTTTTTTTTTTTTGTATTCCCGTGACATTCACTTTATTATAATTTTTTTTTCTGTGTAATCCATTGAAAAACATTTAAAGGAAGGGTGCACACAGATTTCACACAAATCGGGGGAAAATCTGCAGGAGTGACTCATTTGCCATCTAAAATACACAGCAGTAATGAGCACCTATAGACATACCAAAAAATATAAAATTAGTGTATTCTGATGCAACTAACTGTTTGAGCAACACAGTACTGTAGATTGTCAGCGTTAGAGAATCTGTGTTGTACTTAATGAGAAGGGATCACTGCTACTGTACCATTTACACATCTACAGTATCAACGTGACTGCAGTTCTCTGTGATTTTCATATACAGTATACTGTTGCACGTCTTGTAACCTGACCGGTCTACTGCATGAACTGTGCAGGCTCCCAGGGGGAAAGGGCGATGGGGGTAGGGGGAGGCAGGTGAAAATACCATGCTTTTGAAATACAGTATGTGCGTCCGAGACCCCTAAGGCATAAACCAACACCAATGACTATAGCCCTGAGGAAGCCCTATAACGGAGAGAAATGCGCATAGGTGGACAGTGTGTCGTCCTAAATGCATATATAATGAAATAATACATCTCTAATTATATAAATGTATGTTGATAAATCCTGTGTGCACTGTTGTATCTCCGCGGTCTTTATTAAGATAGTGGCGGACACAGTCTCCTGAGAACGCAGGAGTCCATAGCAGATCTGATCATAACGACCGAGTTAGCGGGGACGCCCGCAATACAGAATAGAAAGGACACACAGGGAATTTTTGTTTTAACACTCTTAACTCTTTTAATACTGTACACAATGAAGCCCTGAACAGATCTCACTAATATGGCCGGGTTTCATTGTGTTATGTCTGGCATAACACAATGATGGAGTTTGGGGGAGGCAGTGGGAAAGGGGATGGGGGTAAGGGGAGGCTTTGGAAAATACAGTGTTTTCCAATATGAGCGTCTGAGTCCCCTAACAGCATAAAAGGGAGGGGGAAGGGTGAGGGGTAGGTGGGGATTAACCAGCGGATATCAGGGACGCTGTCGAAAATATTGTCTGTCGGGACCCAAAAAAAGAAACCAATAAATCAATAAATAAAAGTAGTGTGGACAGATACAAACGTGTTAAAGCAATGGTCCATTGACGTTCGGTTTATGTGAGCTATTAAATTCAATTAAAATGGGCTAAAAGCTTAATGTCTCTGGTTCTGGGGGTCCAATCAGCTCAGAATTAGGTTGGTATGGAAGGGGAGACAATTAGCTACTGGAGGATACCAACCCCAAATTTCTGTGACCCCCACAAGGCTCATGGAACCAATGGTGGGTCTGAATTAACGGAACCATTATAGTCTACGGGAAAATGGGTCCATTTTGCGTACTGATATCTCTGGTTCTGGGTGTCCCAGAGACTCAGGACTGGTACCATACAAAAGAGGAGAAGCTTGGCTTTAAGGGAAGACCACTAGTTTATGGGATACTGCAAAGGGAAGCAGCAAGCAACCGTGTGTCTGGTCCCCTCCAGTTGTTCGCCCAGCTTGCACGGAATGCGGTGTTTCTGGCTAGATAGGAAATACTGCACAGAAATGCTAAGCACGGTAATTTGGCATCCAGGAATTTAGGGAGGAGCATTTTTCTCTCTCCATTATACTTAGAAAGATTACAATGGAGAGAGATAAAAGCTCCTCACTAAGTTCCTGAATGTCAAATCACCGTCCTTAGTATCTCTATACAGTATGTTATACTAGTGTACTAATTAGCATGAACAGCTTGTAACGTAGAGTGGCAAGTTTAATCTTTCTATGTATAATGGAGAGAGATAAAAGCTCCTCCCTAAGTTCATGGATGCCAAATCACCGTACTTAGTATCTCTGTACAGTATGTTCTATTAGTGTACTAAATAGCACGAACAGCTTATAACGTACAACACAACACAGATTCTCTAACGCCGACGATATTCAGTACTGTGTTGCTCAAACAGTTAGTTGCATCAGAATACACTAATTTATATTTACCGGTATGTCTATAGGTGCTCATTACCGCTGTGTATTTTAGATAGCAAATTAGTCACTCCTGCAGATTTACCACGATTTGTGTGAAACCTGTGTGCACCCTTCCTTTGAATGTTTTACAATGGATGTTCACCCTTCCGTTGAATGTTTTACAATGGATTACACAGAAAAAAATAATAATAAAGTGAATGTCACGGTAACACACAAAAAAATAATAAAAAAAAAAAGATTGTCACTTTGGGAATCGAACCCGGGACTCTCAGCGTGTCAGACAGGAGCCTTCATCACTAGCCCACAACACTGCATGGAAGATTCTCAAGTTCATATGTAAAAGTACGGCAAAGAGCGATTCCTTCCCATTGGTGTTCGTTTACGCCGTTAGGGGTCTCGGACGCTCATTTTGTGCACTGTACATACTGTAAAGTCAATGAGCTACATTATTCCTTTCACACATTAGTTGCGTTTGCATACACAAGTGTTTTAACACGTTCATTTGCGTCTGTATAAACTATACACACAGTGATTTGGCATCCAGGAACTTAGGGATGAGCTTGTATCTCTCCCCATTACACTTAATACTATGGGATATGGACGCTCATACAGATGGGTCCACCGTTATCTTGAGTAGTTTTCTGTGACTAGTTACAACATGATTTATTAGCATAAACCCTTCATCTATTGTTCTCAGCTGCAATACAATACAGAGAACAATACAGCAGGGGATTAAGTCATTACAGCAGGGGATTAAGTCTGACTGGCCAGTCACAGTTAATCCTATTAACGGTCAAGATAAATGTGGACCCATCTGTATATCCCTAACATCAATAGACCATACTGTATCTGAAACTTGTTCGTTTGCATCTGTATATGCTGTACTATTTGCATCTGTACTGTATATACTGTTATAGACTGTATGACATACTGTAGCATAATGTAGTGCAATGAGACACACCAGTAAAGTAGTTCTTACGCTGTAGTTCAGTATTGTATTTTAATGGAGACCACACGCTTGCGCATTGGTGATTTTAAAAAGCGGCATCTGGTGGATGATCTTAGGTATTACACTCAAAGGTAACGCCAAAAGCTCTGTGCGCCTCCCTTCGACTAGGCACGCCTCCTTGCGCCCAGGCACGCTGCGTATGCCTGATCGCGACCAATGCCTCAGTCAGCCAAGATAACGGAGGACCCATTTGTAAGTCTTGAAAAGCGAATGGCCCCTGCAGTAATAGATCCTCCCGAAGAGGTAAGGGCCTTGGATCTTCCAGTAGTAGATCCACGTACCAAGCCCTCCTTGGCCAGTCCGGAGCAATGAGGATTGGCAAAACCTTTGTTCTTTTTATAAGCTGAAGAACTTTTGGAATCCTAGAATGTGGAGGGAACAGATACACCAACGTGAACACCCATGGTGTTACCAATGCGTCGACAGCCACTGCCTGCGGGTCTCTCGACCTGGAACAGTACCTCTGCAGCTTCTTGTTGAGGCGAGTGGCCATCATGTCTATGTGAGGAACCCCCCACCAACCGGTTATTTCCTCGAACACCTCCGGATGGAGGCCCCATTCTCCTGGATGGAGATCGTGTCTGCTGAGGAAGTCTGCTTCCCAGTTGTCTACTCCCGGAATGAAGATTGCTGACATCGCCACTGCGTGCCGTTCTGTCCAGAAAAGGATTCTTGACACCTCTGACATTGCAGCCCTGCTCTTCGTTACGCTTTGTCGGTTTATGTAGGCCACTGTTGTCACGTTGTCCGACTGCACCTGAACAGCTCTGTCCTGTAGAAGGTGTGCTGCTTGAAGAAGGCCCTTAGCTCCAGGATGTTTATCGGAAGAAGGGATTCTTGATTCGACCACCTTCCTTGGAAGGTTTCTCCTTGAGCGACTGCTTCCCAACCTCTTAAGACTTGCATACGTGGTTAGAAGGATCCAGTCTTGAACTCCGAACCTTCGGCCTTCCAGAAGGTGTGGTAGTTGTAGCCACCAGAGGATCGAAATCCTGGCTTTCGGTGATAGACGTAACCTCTGGTGCATATGTAGGTGAGATCCTGACCACTGGTCCAAGAGATCCAGCTGAAAGGATCGAGCATGAAACCGTCCGTACTGCAGAGCCTCGTAGGAGGCAACTATCTTCCCCAGAAGGCGGATGCACTGATGAACAGATACCGGGGAAGGCTTCAAGACATCCCAGACCATTGTTTGAATCACCAATGCTTTCTCCACCAGTAGAAACACCCTTTGCACCTCCGTGTCTAGGATCATCCCAGGAAAGACAACCTCCTTGTCGGCTCCAGATGAGACTTTGGAAGGTTCAGGATCCAACCATGCTCCTTGAGCAGATGTGTCGTGAGAGCAATGGATCTTAACAACTTCACGCTGGACGACACCTTTATCAGGACATCATCCAGATACGGAATTATGTTCACCCCCTGCTTGCGGAGAACCATCATCTCTGCCATCACCTTGGTGAAGACTCTTGGTGCTGTGGAGAGACCGAACGGCAGTGCCTGAAACGGATAGTGATCGTCTAACAGTGCAAACCTGAGATAGGCCTGATGTGGCGACCAAATGGGAATGTGGAGGTATGCATCCTTGATGTCCAGGGACACCAGGAACGCCCTGAGATGACAGCTCTGAGAGACTCCATCTTGAACTTCAACTCCCTGAGATAAGGGTTCAAGGAATTAGGTTCAGAATTGGCCGTACCGAACCATCTGGCTTCGGTACCACGAAAAGGTTTGAATAGTAACCTTTGTTCCGCTGATGAGGCGGAACTGGAACAATGACCTCAGACACTACCAATTTTCGGATAGCTTCCAGAAGAATTGGTCTGTCTGCCGGCAAAGCCGGTAAGCCCGATTTGAAGAAACAGTGAGGTGGGAGAGTTTGAAACTCCAGTCTGTACCCCCTGGACACTATATCCTGTACCCAAGGGTCTAGGTCAGACGACACCCAAACGTGGCTGAAATGCCGGAGTCTTGCTCCCACCTGACCTACCTCCAGGCTGTGCGGTCACCGTCATGCGCAGGACTTGGAGGCACCAGAAGCAGGTTTCTGGTCTTGGGAACCTGTGGGAGCAGGCTTTTTTCCTTTAGCACAACCACCTCTGAAAAAGGTGTGAGAAGGCTTGTTCTTTCTAGGCCTCATGGGCTGAAAGGACTGTGACGTGTTGGGAGTAAAAGGCTTCTTCGTAGCCGGTGCAGCTGAGGGGAGAAAAGGAGACTTATCCGCGGCAGCCGTGGCAATCCACGCATCCAGCGCCTCCCCAAACAAAGCCTGACCTGTATAGGGTAGGCCCTCCACACTTTTTCTGGATTCCACGTCTGCAGACCATTGGCGTAGCCAGAGACCCACATGGAGGAGATCCCCGCAGCCATGGAACCCAGGTCCTTCGTGGAATCCACCAGAAACACTGCAGATTCCTGAATGTTACGTAAGAACAAATCAACGTCGTCACCTTTACCCATCGTAGTCAAGTCCTCCTGCAGAGTGATTGACCACCTGGCTATAGCTTTAGAAATCCATGCACAGGCAATAGTAGGCCACAGTATAGCCCCTGAAGCAGTGTATATGGATTTGCCGGGTTCTTCAACGCGGTAGATCCCGGGACTGGTAACACCACTTGTTTTGACAGCCTAGAGACAGAGGCGTCAACTATAGGCGGAGACTCCCATTTTTTTCTATCATCCTCTGGGAATGGAAAAGCAACCAAAACCCTTTTAGGGATCTGGAATTTTTTCTCTGGATTTTCCCAGGCCTTTTCAAATATAGCATTTAATTCCTTAGATACTGGGAAGGTGAGAGGGGCCTTCTTATTGTGCGTGAAAAAGGGCTCCTCTACCTGCTCAGGAGGTGTGTCAGAAAATAAGATTTTAAACCTACCGGTAAATCTTTTTCTCCTAGTCCGTAAAGGATGCTGGGGACTCCGTAAGGACCATGGGGATAGACGGGCTCCGCAGGAGACATGGGCACTAAAAAAGTACTTTAGGTATGGGTGTGCACTGGCTCCTCCCTCTATGCCCCTCCTCCAGACCTCAGTTAGAGAAACTGTGCCCAGAGGAGATGGACAGTACGAGGAAAGGATTTCTGTTAATCTAAGGGCAAGATTCATACCAGCCCACACCATCCACACCGTATAACATGGGAAATACGAACCAGTTAACAGTATGAAACAACACAGCATCAATCCGAGACGGATCTTAACTGTAACATAACCCTTATGTAAGCAAAAACTATATACAAGTCTTGCAGATGTAGTCCGCATCGGGACGGGCGCCCAGCATCCTCTACGGACTAGGAGAAAAAGATTTACCGGTAGGTTTAAAATCTTATTTTCGCTTACGTCCTAGAGGATGCTGGGGACTCCGTAAGGACCATGGGGATTATACCAAAGCTCTCAAATGGGCGGGAGAGTGCGTATGACTCTGCAGCACCAACTGAGCAAACAGGTGGTCCTCCTCAGCCAGGGTATCAAACTTGTAGAACTTTGCAAAGGTGTTTGAACCCGACCAAGCAGCAGCTCGGCACAGCTGTAATGCCAAGACCCCTCGGGCAGCCGCCCAAGAAGAGCCCACCTTCCTAGTGGAATGGGCCTTTACCGATTTTGGTAACGGCAATCCAGCCGTAGAATGAGCCTGCTGAATCGTGTTACAGATCCAGCGAGCAATAGTCTGCTTCGAAGCAGGAGCGCCAACCTTGTTGGCTGCATACAGGACAAATAGTGCCTCTGTTTTTCTGACCCGAGCCGTTCTGGCCACGTAAATTTTCAAAGCCCTGACCACATCAAGGCACTCGGAATCCTCCAGGTCTCGCGCAGCCACAGACACCACAATAGGCTGGTTCATATGAAAAGATGAAACCACCTTGGGCAAGAATTGAGGACGGGTCAGCAATTCCGCTCTATCCACATGGAAAACCAGATAGGGGCTTTTGTGAGACAAAGCCGCCAACTCCGACACTCGCCTAGCCGAAGCCAAGGCTAACAACATGACCACTTTCCAAGTGAGATATTTTAATTCCACCGTTTTAAGCGGTTCAAACCAGTGAGACTTCAGGAACCGCAACACCACGTTAAAGGTCCCAAGGTGCCACTGGAGGTACAAAAGGAGGCTGAATATGCAGTACTTCCTTCACAAAAGTCTGTACTTCTGGGAGAGAAGCCAATTCCTTCTGAAAGAAAATGGATAGGGCCGAAATCTGAACCTTAATAGAGCCTAATTTTAGGCCCAAATTCACTCCAGTTTGTAAGAAGTGGAGGAAACGGCCCAGATGGAATTTTTCTGCAGGAGCATTCCTGGCCTCACACCAAGAAACATACTTCCGCCATATACGGTGATAATGTTTAGCGGTCACGTCCTTCCTAGCCTTTATCAGAGTAGGAATGACCTCATTCGGAATGCCTCTTTCCTCTAGGATCCGGCATTCAACCGCCATGCCGTCAAACGCAGCCGCGGTAAGTCTTGGAACAGACAGGGCCCCTGTTGCAACAGGTCCTGTCTTAGAGGAAGAGGCCACGGATCTTCTGTGAGCATTTCCTGCAGATCCGGATACCAGGCCCTTCGCGGCCAATCTGGAACAATGAGAATTGTCTGTACTCCTCTTTTTCTTATTATTCTCAACACCTTGGGGATGAGAGGAAGAGGAGAAAACACATAGACCGACTGGAACACCCACGATGTCACCAGGGCGTCCATTGCCACCGCCTGAGGGTCTCTTGACCTGGCGCAATACCTCTGTAGTTTCTTGTTGAGGCGGGACGCCATCATGTCTACCTGGGGCAGTCCCCACTGACTTGCAATCTGTGCGAAGACTTCCTGATGAAGTCCCCACTCTCCTGGATGTAGATCGTATCTGCTGAGGAAGTCTGCTTCGCAGTTGTCCACACCTGGAATGAACACTGCTGTCAGGGTGCTTACATGATTTTCCGCCCAGCGAAGAATCCTGGTGGCTTCCGCCATTGCCACTCTGCTCTTTGTGCCGCCTTGGCGGTTTACATGAGCCACTGCGGTGATGTTTTCTGACTGAATCAGAAATGGTAGGTCGCAAAGCAAATTCTCCGTTTGATGAAGGGCGTTGTATATGGCCCTCAGCTCCAGGACGTTGATGTGAAGACAAGCCTCCTGGCTTGACCAGAGACCTTGGAAGTTTCTTCCCTGTGTGACTGCTCCCCAACCTCGGAGGCTCGCGTCCGTGGTTACCAGAATCCAGTCCTGAATGCTGAACCTGCGACCCTCTAGAAGGTGAGCACTCTGCAGCCACCACAGGAGAGATACCCTAGCCCTGGGGGACAGGGTGATCATCTGATGAATCTGTAGATGTGACCCGGACCACTTGTCCAGTAGGTCAAATTGGAAAGTGCTCGCATGGAACCTGCCGAAAGGAATGGCCTCGTAAGATGCCACCATCTTCCCCAGGACTCGAGTGCAGTGATGCACTGACACCCTTTTTGGCTTCAATAGGTCCCTGAGCAGAGTCATGAGTTCCTGGGCCTTTTCTATTGGAAGATAAACCCTTTTCTGGTCCGTATCCAGAATCATGCCTAAGAAGGTCAAACGAGTCGTAGAAACAAACTGTGACTTCGGAATATTGAGAATCCAGCCGTGTCGTTGTAACACCTTCAGTGAAAGCTGTTCAACAACTGCTCTCGTGATCTCGCTTTTATGAGGAGATCGTCCAAGTACGGGATAATTGCGACACCCTGCTTGCGCAGGAGCACCATCATTTCCGCCATTACCTTGGTGAAAATCCTCGGGGCCGTGGAAAGCCCAAACGGCAACGTCTGAAATTGGTAATGACAATCCTGTACCGCAAATCTCAGGTATGCCTGATGAGGAGGATATATGGGAACATGAAGATATGCATCCTTTATGTCCAGGGATACCATAAAATCCCCCCCTTCTAGGCTGGCGATGACCGCTCGGAACGATTCCATCTAGAACTTGAACCTTTTCAAGTACAGGTTTAAGGATTTTAAATGTAAAATGGGCCTGACTGAACCGTCCGGTTTCGGGACTACAAACAGGGTTGAGTAATACCCCCTCCCTTGTTGAAGCAGGGGAACTTTGACCACCACTTGTTGAAGACACAATTTGTGAATTGCATTTAAAACTATCTCCCTCTCTGGGGGAGAAGCTGGTAGGGCCAGTTTGAAAAAGCGGCGAGGAGGCACTTCTTCGAATTCCAGCTTGTAACCCTGGGAAACAATTTCTATTGCCCAGGGATCCACCTGTGAGTGAACCCAGATGTGGCTGAAAAGTCGAAGACGTGCCCCCACTGGGGCGGACTCCCTCAGCGGAGCCCCCGCGTCATGCGGTGAATTTTGTAGAGGCCGGGGAGGACTTCTGCTCCTAAGAACTAGCTGTGGTTGGCAGCTTTTTCCCCATGCTCTTACCTCTGGCAAGAAAGGAAGATCCTCGCACTCTCTTGTTTCTATGTGACCGAAAGGACTGCATCTGATAATGTCGCGCTTTCTTAGGCTGTGAGGAAATATAAGGCAAAAAAGTTGATTTACCTGCCGTAGCTGTGGAAACTAGGTCCGAGAGACCTTCCCCAAACAATTCCTCACCCTTGTAAGGTAAAACCTCCATATGCCTCTTCGAGTCGGCATCACCTGTCCATTGTCGGGTCCATAGGACTCGTCTAGCAGAAATCGCCATAGCGTTGACTCTCGAACCCAGTAGGCCAATGTCTCTCTGAGCAGCTCTCATATATAAGACAGCATCTTTAATATGACCCAGGTTCAATAAAATAATATCCTTATCCAGGGTATCCATTCCGCCGATAAGGTATCTGTCCACGCTGCTACAGCGCTACAAACGCAAGCCGACGCTATCGCCGGTCTGAGTAAAGTACCAGAATGTATGTAAATGGACTTCAAGGTAGCCTCCTGCTTGCGATCAGCAGGATCCCTGAGGGTTGCCGTATCTTGGGATGGCAGTGCTACCTTTTTGGATAATCGTGTCAACGCTTTGTCCACCCTTCGGGAGGATTCCCACCGTATCCTGTCCTTAGTCGGTAAAGGATACGCCATAAGAATCCTTTTGGGAATCTGCAGTTTCTTGTCTGGAGATTCCCAAGCCTTTTCAAATAACTCGTTCAGCTCATGAGATGGGAGAAAGGTTACCTCAGGTTTCTTTTCCTTAAACATGTGTACCCTCGTGTCAGGGACAGAGGGGTCATCTGTGATATGCAGTACATCCTTTATTGCAATAATCCTATATTGAATACTTTTAGCCAATTTTGGCTGTAACTTTGCATCATCGTAGTCGACACTGGAGTCAGAATCCGTGTCGGTATTAGTGTCTACTATTTGGGATAGTGGGCGTTTCTGAGACCCTGAAGGTCCCTGCGACATAGGGGCAGGCAGGGCTTGACTCCCTGTACACTCCCTGGACTCCGCTTTGTCCAACCTTTTGTGCAATAGATTTACATTAGCACTTAAAACATTCCACATATCCAACCAGTCAGGTGTCGGTGTTGCCGACGGAGACACCACAGTCATTTGCTCCACCTCCTACCTAGGAGAGCCTTCTACCTCAGACATGCCGACACACGCGTACCAACACACCACACACTCAGGGAATCCTCTTATCTGAAGACAGTTCCCCCGCAAGGCCCTTTGGAGAGACAGAGAGAGAGTATGCCAGCACACACCCAGCGCCAATTTGACCCAGGGAAAAAAACAATATCTTTTTTACCAAGATAGCGCTATTATATATATCTGCGCCAAATTATGTCCCCCCCCCCTTCTTTTCAACCCTCTTTCACCGTGTTCAGCAGGGGAGAATCCGGTGAGCTTCCTCTCAGCGGTGTGCTGTGGAGAAAATGGCGCTGGTGAGTACTGAGGAACAAGCTCCGCCCCCTCAGCGGCTGGGCTTCAGTCCCGCTGAAATCATTCAAAAAACTGGCGGGGGATCTCTTATATACAGTGGAGAGCTGTATATATTCTTTTTAGCCAGATCGGAGGTCTAAATTGCTGCCCAGGGCACCCCCCCTGCGCCCTGCACCCTTACAGTGCCTGTCATGTGTGTGTTGTGTGGGAGCAATGGCGCGCAGCATTACCGCTGCGCGTTACCTCAGTGAAGATCCGAAGTCTTCTGCGGCGTCTGAAGTCTTCTTTCTTCTCATACTCACCCGGCTTCTATCTTCCGGCTCTGTGAGGAGGACGGCGGCGCAGCTCCGGGACGAACGGCGAGGGTGAGACCTGCGTTCCGTTCCCTCTGGAGCTAATGGTGTCCAGTAGCCTAATAAGCAAAGCCTAGCATTAAAGTAGGTCTGCTTCTCTCCCCTCAGTCCCTCGATGCAGGGAGTCTGTTGCCAGCAGGCTCCCTGAAAATAAAAAACCTAACAAAATTTCTTTCTTTCAGGAAACTCAGGAGAGCTCCCTGTAATGCACCCAGTCTCCTCTGGGCACAGTATCAAACTGAGGTCTGGAGGAGGGGCATAAAGGGAGGAGCCAGTGCACACCCATACCTAAAGTTCTTTTTTAGTGCCCATGTCTCCTGCGGAGCCAGTCTATCCCCATGGTCCTTACGGAGTCCCCAGCATCCTCTAGGACAGAGGTTCTCAAACTCGGTCCTCGGGGGCACACACAGCGCATGTTTTGCAGGTCTCCTCACAGAATCGCAAGTGAAATAATTTACTCCACCTGTGGACCTTTTAAAATGTGTTAGTGAGTAATTAATACACCTGTGCACCTGCTGGGTTACCTGCAAAACATGCACTGTGTGTGCCTCCGAGGACTGAGTTTGAGAACCTCTGCTCTAGGATGTAAGATAAATATGCAATACATCCCACACGGCCTCAATCATCAACTGCACCCCCTTAGCAAGTGATGCCATCCCCCTCAACACATCCCCGTCACCGTCTGCAGTGTCAGAATCGGTGTCCGTGTCATCCTGCATAATGTTGGCAAGTGCACATTTGTGAGTATGTACCGCAGGGGACCCTGAGGGAGCAGTATCAGACCATACAACCATAGAGGATTGTCAAAAAGAACAGAGAAAAAACATCTGCACACTAAATAAATAATAAATCAGTATTATATATAGATTGACCCATATATAATAACACCTATAGGAACCCCAATATTCGTGTGTCTCATTAGACCTTATACCTCTCTGGGGGTGTGACCCTGATACAACCAAGTATGTAGCAAAAGATATAGAGCAAAAGAAGCGGTTGATAGGTCGGGTGCACAAATCAAATTTATATGATTGGTTATTATATTAAAATGTAGCTTTTATTGCTTTTCATTAATATAAACACAGTCCCTATTGTAGGACACATACAGCAAAATATAGAGGTTAAAAATAACACATACAGACATATAAGTGATGAAAAGTGAGAAAATGGTGTACTAGATAGGTTAAAAAACTCAGCCTCGTTAAAGCTGCCCCTACAGCGAAACGTGCACGTCGGCGTTTCGGCGGGCTCACCACACTCCTATTTTATTAATGCAATAGTATATGTTGTGATTATTATAAGTCAGTTGGTTGCCAGTAACAGCATCATCTCTGTTAGAGAGAAAGTAGCTAGGAATCTAAGACATTAGCGGAGCAGTCACATGTATCCAGGGAACCAGCAGGGGTTATTTAAATAAGCTGTATGGGGAATTAGTTACCCCACCAGAGAGTTAGCAGTTACCGGCAGCAGGAGTTACTGTCATTCTAATCGTCACTATTAGCCAAACCCCCATGAGTCTGGGACCCCAATATAGCATACGTGGAATATAAACAACCTTCCTTTCATGATGTATGCTTATATAGCACAGGGCTAATCAGAAAATAAGACAGTCTTCATAAATCACTGCAGTAGAGACTCTGTATTCCAATTTGGTCCTTAAATAGTAACAAGTGTATTAATCATCTGTTTGCCAGTATCAGCATTTTATCTATCATAGCTACATAGCTGTAAAATAAAAAACTCTAAAATAAACTTTTACTAAGAAAGCTCTGTAGAGCTCTCCTAGCTGTGATTGGCTCCTCCGGGCACATTTTCTAAACTGAGTCTGGTAGGAGGGGCATAGAGGGAGGAGCCAGCCCACACTGTTAAACTCTTGCCAATGGCTCCTGGTGGACGCGTCTATACCCCATGGTAATAATATGGACCCCAGCATCCTCTAGGACGTAAGAGAAATCACAGAGACCTGGTTATACGCATACTGATTCCCCCACGAGTAGGATCTCTTCCATATGTCCGCAATGTTGCCAACAAGAAACTTCCGTTTCACAGACAGAGAGATCTATCCAACTCAGAATCACATTCATGTGCGCAGACATGTGTACATTCCTTACAGCACACATGCTGCCTGTGGCACAGAATCAGGTCCTGTATTGTCAGGACAGACATTTTCCATTAAATGCCTATCAAGTCAGCCACTGTCTACTCTGGGTGAAATTATTTTGTTTCAAGGTTTAGGTTTTAATTCAGTCCTCTAAAAATTCCACTTAACACGTCTATATTAAATCAGTATGAAATGTAAACAGTTATTTAAACGCAAAGGATAAACTTACTGTGGAACTTTTGAAAACATGATCTTTGCGTTCTGAAGTTCCTCCTTCATCTCCTCTCTGGGCATGTCATCCAGGCACAGGACACAGCAAATTTTTGTAAAATGTTCTTTATCAGTGATAATGGGATAATTATTCACTACATAGATGCAAATCAGCCCAACTATTAATTTGCTTTGTATAATCTTTTTATCCAGTTGCTTTTTATTATGGAATGGTTCACAGAGGTTATTGAGAATTTTCAAAATCAGTGCGTGTACCTGTGTTGTAGAAACAAACAATGTCATTGTAGGAATAAGGAAACATTAAACAGATCCAATGCAATCTCTCTCAGGTATGGGAGAGATTTGAGGATTTAAATCACATTAAAAATAATTCTATTAATCAGCTACATAATTATTTAAATCAAAAAGAACAAAGTATAAAGAAAAAGTAAAAAATAGAGACTCCATAAAACCTGCATTTATATTGTACAGATGGGTCCACCGTTATCTTGACTAGTTTTCTGCGCCTAGTTACAACATGACTTATTAGCATAAACCTTTCATCTATTGTTCTCAGATGCAATACAATACAGAGAACTATACAGCAGGGGATTAAGTCATTAAAGGAGGGGATTAAGTCCGACTGGCCAGTCTCAGTTAATCCTATTAAAGGTCAAGATAAATGTGGACCCATCTGTACAATGTAGAGCAACATTGAGAAATTGCATTCTACTGACAAGGGGCCTAATTCAGACCTTTTCGTAAAAGGAAAATCTTTCTCTAATGGGCAAAACCATGTGCAGTGCAGGTGGGGCAGATATAACGGGTGTAGTATGTTATGCCGGCGGCCGGAATCCCGGCAGCCAGCATACCGGCGCCGGAATCCCGACTGACGGCATACCAACAGCAGGGCGAGCGCAAATGAGCTCCTTGCGGGCATGGTGGCGCGCGTACGCTATCTATTCTCCCTCCCGGGGGGTCGTGGACCACAAGAGGGAGAAAAGCTGTCGGTATGCCGACGGTCGGGATTCCGGCGCCGGTATGCTGGTCGTCGGGAGCCCGGCCGCCGGCAAACTGAAGACCACCCGATATAACATGCGCAGAGAGAGTTAGATTTGGGTGTGTCTGTGCAGGGTAAATACTGGCTGCTTTATTTTTACACTGCCATTTAGATTTCAGTTTCAACACACCCCACCCAAATCTAACTCTCTCTACACATGTTATATCTGCCCCACCTGCACTGCACATGGTTTTGCCCATTAGAGAAAAAATAAGAATTTACTTACCGATAATTCTATTTCTCGTAGTCCGTAGTGGATGCTGGGAACTCCGTAAGGACCATGGGGAATAGCGGCTCCGCAGGAGACTGGGCACAAAAGTAAAGCTTTAGGACTACCTGGTGTGCACTGGCTCCTCCCCCTATGACCCTCCTCCAAGCCTCAGTTAGGATACTGTGCCCGGACGAGCGTACACAATAAGGAAGGATTTTGAATCCCGGGTAAGACTCATACCATCCACACCAATCACACCGTATAACCTGTGATCTGAACCCAGTTAACAGCATGATAACAGAGGAGCCTCTGGAAAGATGGCCCACAACAATAATAACCCGATTTTTGTAACAATAACTATGTACAAGTATTGCAGACAATCCGCACTTGGGATGGGCGCCCAGCATCCACTACGGACTACAAGAAATAGAATTATCGGTAAGTAAATTCTTATTTTCTCTGACGTCCTAGTGGATGCTGGGAACTCCGTAAGGACCATGGGGATTATACCAAAGCTCCCAAACGGGCGGGAGAGTGCGGATGACTCTGCAGCACCGAATGAGAGAACTCCAGGTCCTCCTCAGCCAGGGTATCAAATTTGTAGAATTTAGCAAACGTGTTTGCCCCTGACAAAGTAGCTGCTCGGCAAAGTTGTAACGCCGAGACCCCTCGGGCAGCCGCCCAAGATGAGCCCACCTTCCTTGTGGAATGGGCTTTCACAGATTTTGTCTGTGGCAGGCCTGCCACAGAATGTGCAAGCTGAATTGTACTACAAATCCAGCGAGCAATAGTCTGCTTAGAAGCAGGAGCACCCAGCTTGTTGGGTGCATACAGGATAAACAGCGGGTCAGATTTCCTGACTCCAGCCGTCCTGGAAACATATATTTTCAGGGCCCTGACTACGTCCAGCAACTTGGAGTCCTCCAAGTCCCTAGTAGCCGCAGGTACCACAATAGGCTGGTTCAGGTGAAACGCTGAAACCACCTTAGGGAGAAATTGAGGACGAGTCCTCAATTCTGCCCTGTCCGAATGAAAAATTAGGTAAGGGCTTTTATAGGATAAAGCCGCCAATTCTGAGACATGCCTGGCTGAAGCCAGGGCCAACAGCATTACCACTTTCCATGTGAGATATTTTAAGTCCACAGTGGTGAGTGGTCCAAACCAATGTGATTTTAGGAACCCCAAAACTACATTGAGATCCCAAGGTGCCACTGGAGGCACAAAAGGAGGTTGTATATGCAGTACCCCCTTGACAAACGTCTGAACTTCAGGAACTGAAGCCAGTTCTTTTTGGAAGAAAATCGACAGGGCCGAAATTTGAACCTTAATGGACCCTAATTTTAGGCCCATCGACAGTCCTGTTTGCAGGAAATGCAGGAAACGACCCAGTTGAAATTCCTCTGTAGGGGCCTTCCTGGCCTCGCACCACGCAACATATTTACGCCAAATACGGTGATAATGTTGTACGGTTACATCCTTCCTGGCTTTGATCAGGGTAGGGATGACTTCATCCGGAAAGCCTTTTTCCTTCAGGATCCGGCGTTCAACCGCCATGCCGTCAAACGCAGCCGCGGTAAGTCTTGGAACAGACAGGGTCCCTGCTGGAGCAGATCCCTTCTTAGAGGTAGAGACCACGGTTCCTCTGTGAGCATCTCTTGAAGTTCCGGGTACCAAGTCCTTCTTGGCCAATCCGGAGCCACGAGTATAGTCCTTACTCCTCTCCTTCTTATGATTCTCAGTAACTTGGGTATAAGAGGCAGAGGAGGGAACACATACACTGACTGGTACACCCACGGTGTTACCAGAGCGTCCACAGCTATTGCCTGAGGGTCCCTTGACCTGGCGCAATACCTGTCTAGTTTTTTTGTTGAGGCGGGACGCCATCATGTCCACCTTTGGTTTTTCCCAACGGTTTACAATCATGTGGAAAACTTCTGGATGAAGTCCCCACTCTCCCGGGTGGAGGTCGTGTCTGCTGAGGAAGTCTGCTTCCCAGTTGTCCACTCCCGGAATGAACACTGCTGACAGTGCTATCACATGATTTTCCGCCCAGCGAAGAATCCTTGCAACTTCTGCCATTGCCCTCCTGCTTCTTGTGCCGCCCTGTCTGTTTACGTGGGCGACTGTCGTGATGTTGTCTGACTGGATCAGCACCGGCTGACCTTGAAGCAGAGGTCTTGCTAGGCTTAGAGCATTGTAGATGGCCCTTAGCTCCAGGATATTTATGTGAAGTGATGTCTCCAGACTTGACCACAAGCCCTGGAAATTTCTTCCCTGTGTGACTGCTCCCCAGCCTCTCAGGCTGGCATCCGTGGTCACCAGGATCCAGTCCTGAATGCCGAATCTGCGGCCCTCTAGAAGATGAGCACTCTGCAACCACCACAGGAGAGACACTCTTGTCCTTGGGGACAGGGTTATCCGCTGATGCATGTGAAGATGCGATCCGGACCATTTGTCCAGCAGATCCCACTGAAATGTTCTTGCGTGGAATCTGCCGAATGGAATCGCTTCGTAGGAAGCCACCATTTTTCCCAGGACCCTTGTGCATTGATGCACTGAGACCCGGTCTGGTTTCAGGAGGTTTCTGACTAACTCGGATAACTCCCTGGCTTTTTCTTCCGGAAGAAACACCTTTTTCTGGACTGTGTCCAGAATCATCCCTAGGAACAGCAGACGTGTCGTCGGAATCAGCTGTGATTTTGGGATATTTAGAATCCACCCGTGCTGTCGTAACACTACTTGAGATAGTGCTACTCCGACTACTAACCGTTCCTTGGATCTTGCCCTTATCAGGAGATCGTCCAAGTAAGGGATAATTAAGACGCCTTCTCTTCGAAGAAGTATCATCATTTCGGCCATTACCTTGGTAAAGACCCGGGGTGCCGTGGACAATCCAAACGGCAGCGTCTGAAACTGATAGTGACAGTTCTGTACCACAAACCTGAGGTACCCTTGGTGAGAAGGGTAAATTGGGACATGGAGGTAAGCATCCTTGATGTCCAGAGACACCATATAGTCCCCTTCTTCCAGGTTCGCGATCACTGCTCTGAGTGACTCCATCTTGAACTTGAACCTTTGTATGTAAGTGTTCAAAGATTTCAGATTTAAAATAGGTCTCACCGAGCCGTCCGGCTTCAGTACCACAAACAGCGTTGAATAATACCCCTTGCCCTGTTGCAGTACGGGTACCTTGATTATCACCTGCTGAGAATACAGCTTGTGAATGGCCTCCAATACCGCCTCCCTGTCGGAGGGAGACGTCGGTAAAGCAGACTTTAGGAACCGGCAAGGGGGAGGTGTCTCGAATTCCAATTTGTACCCCTGAGATACCACCTGAAGGACCCAGGGGTCTACCTGCGAGTGAGCCCACTGCGCGCTGAAATTCTTGAGACGTGCCCCCACCGTGCCTAAGTCCGCTTGTAAAGCCCCAGCGTCATGCTGAGGACTTGGCAGAAGCGGGAGAGGGCTTCTGTTCTTGGGGATTTGCTGTCTGTTGCAGCCTTTTTCCCCTTCCTCTGCCCCGGGGCAGAAATGAGGAGCCTTTCGCTCGCTTGCCCTTATGGGGACGAAAGGACTGCGCCTGATAATACGGCGTCTTCTTATGTTGAGAGGCGACCTGGGGTAAAAATGTGGATTTCCCAGCTGTTGCCGTGGCCACCAGATCTGACAGACCTACCCCAAATAACTCTTCCCCTTTATAAGGCAATACTTCCATATGCCGTTTGGAATCCGCATCACCTGACCACTGTCGCGTCCATAACCCTCTTCTGGCAGAAATGGACAGCGCACTTACTCTTGATGCCAGTCGGCAAATATCCCGCTGTGCATCACGCATATATAGAAATGCATCTTTTAAATGCTCTATAGTCAGTAATATACTGTCCCTGTCTAGGGTATCAATATTTTCAGTCAGGGAATCCGACCAAGCCAAACCAGCACTGCACATCCAGGCTGAGGCGATTGCCGGTCGCAGTATAACACCAGTATGTGTGTAAATACATTTTAGGATACCTTCCTGCTTTCTATCAGCAGGATCCTTAAGGGCGGCCGTCTCAGGAGAGGGTAGAGCCACCTGTTTTGATAATCGTGTGAGTGCTTTATCCACCCTAGGGGGTGTTTCCCAACGCGCCCTAATCTCTGGCGGGAAAGGATATAATGCCAATAATTTTTTAGGAATTATCAGTTTTTTATCGGGGGAAACCCACGCTTCATCACACACCTCATTTAATTCCTCAGATTCAGGAAAAACTACAGGTAGTTTTTTCTCACCGAACATAATACCCTTTTTAGTGGTATTAGTATTATCAGAAATATGTAAAACATTTTTCATTGCCTCAATCATGTAACGTGTGGCCCTACTGGAAGTCACGTTTGTCTCTTCCCCGTCGACACTGGAGTCAGTATCCGTGTCGACGTCTGTATCTACCATCTGAGGTAACGGGCGTTTTAGAGCCCCTGATGGCTTTTGAGACGCCTGGACAGGCACAAGCTGAGTAGCCGGCTGTCTTATGTCGTCAACTGTTTTTTGCAAAGAGCTGACACTGTCACGTAATTCCTTCCATAAGATCATCCACTCAGGTGTCGACTCCCTAGGGGGTGACATCTCTATTATAGGCAATTGCCCCGCCTCCACATCATTTTCCTCCTCATACATGTCGACACAACGTACCGACACACAGCACACACACAGGGAATGCTCTGACAGAGGACAGGACCCCACTAGCCCTTTGGGGAGACAGAGGGAGAGTATGCCAGCACACACCAGAGCGCTATATATATACAGGGATAACCTTAAATAAGTGTTTTTCCCCCTTATAGCTGCTATTTGTAATTATTACGCCAATTAGTGCCCCCCTCTCTTTTTTACCCTGTTTCTGTAGTGCAGGACTGCAGGGGAGAGTCAGGGAAACGTTCTTTCAGCGGAGCTGTGAAGGAAAATGGCGCCTGTGTGCTGAGGAGTTAGGCTCCGCCCCCTTCTCGGCGGCCTTTTCTCCCGCTTTTATGTGGCATCTGGCAGGGGTTAAAATTCATCCATATAGCCCTGGGGGCTATATGTGATGTATTTTCGCCAGACAAGGTGTTTCTATTGCTGCTCAGGGCGCCCCCCCCCTAGCGCCCTGCACCCTCAGTGACCGGAGTGTGAAGTGTGCTGAGGAGCAATGGCGCACAGCTGCAGTGCTGTGCGCTACCTTGGTGAAGACAGGATGTCTTCTGCCGCCGATTTTCCGGACCTCTTCTTGCTTCTGGCTCTGTAAGGGGGCCGGCGGCGCGGCTCTGGGACCGGACTCCGAGGCTGGGCCAGTGTTCGGTCCCTCTGGAGCTAATGGTGTCCAGTAGCCTAAGAAGCCCAATCCACTCTGCACGCAGGTGAGTTCGCTTCTTCTCCCCTTAGTCCCTCGATGCAGTGAGCCTGTTGCCAGCAGGTCTCACTGAAAATAAAAAACCTAAAACTAAACTTTCACTAAGAGCTCAGGAGAGCCCCTAGTGTGCACCCTTCTCGGTCGGGCACAAAAATCTAACTGAGGCTTGGAGGAGGGTCATAGGGGGAGGAGCCAGTGCACACCAGGTAGTCCTAAAGCTTTACTTTTGTGCCCAGTCTCCTGCGGAGCCGCTATTCCCCATGGTCCTTACGGAGTTCCCAGCATCCACTAGGACGTCAGAGAAATGTTGCTGTTGCAATCAGGTCGGAATTAGGACCAAAGTAATTTCCGCTCAGTTTACATTTTTCTAATAGCTCTGCTGTCACACAGTGAATGATTCCAAGTTGAGAGTAAAGCAGAACAAGCAAGTAACTGCAGCTGGATAAACCATGTTACAACGCCAGGGGTGCAAACACACATTTTTTTTTTGCATGTTCATCCATCTCCCCAAACTGTACACACTGTGCTATTCTTCCTCTCCCCTACAATTCCTTCCCTCACTGTGTAAACATTCTTAGAACCATAGAACCCAGCAATGCCGGGGCATCTGGTGAGAGAACCCTGCCACAGTTAGTCTGGCCCACAGTCACATGGCAGCAGTGATCGCAAAATACGCGCTATAGCGCGTTTTTACGCGCTACAAGCAGAGGGGTACTCTCTTTTTTAAAATGAGCGGGTCCTGCAGGACGCGCTGTCTCTAACTGACCAGCTTCTCCCCGCCCAATCGCGCTGCCGGCAATGTCTCCCCATTCAAGTGCGGCTGAGACGTGACGTTCCTCCTCCCTCCGTGCTGCGCCAAACTACAGTAAGAAGCAGCTGCGAGCAGGCGCCAAGGGCGGGCTGTGTTATGACACACAGTGGCTGCTCACTAGCCAGCACAGCGCGATCATTGAAGAAGGCTGTGTCTCTCTGGCTGCATATGGCTGTACTCTCTGGGGGATTAAGTAAGTTATACTTATAATCAACTAACAGAGAGTATGTGTGTGGTAGGGAGGAGAGTGTTGGCAGCTAATGATGCAAATATGGGGGATGGGGCAGTGCCCATGATACACTCTGCCCATACCTCCTCAGTATCCATTATAAACACACCAAATACTCCCACAGTGGGCAACATACACCCCCCACACATACCCACACAGTGACCAACACATGCACACCCACAGTGGCCATTATATACTGCTCTACCTGGCGCAATGTGTATAATGTGCTCTACCTGGCGCAATGTGTATAATGTGCTCTACCTGGAGCAAAGTGTATAACGTGCTCTGCCTGGCTCAGTGTGTGTATAGGTGCTTCTACCTGGTGCAATGTGCTCTGCCTGGCGCAAAGTGTATAATATACTCTGCCTGGCGCAAAGTGTATAACATACTCTGCGTGGCGCAAAGTGTATAACGTGCTCTACCTGGCGTAATGTATATAACGTTCATCACTGTCGCAATGTGTGTAACTTGCTCTGCCTAGTGCAAAGTGTATAACGTGCTCTGCCTGGCTCAGTGTGTATAGGTGCTTCTACCTGGTGCAATGTGCATAATGTGCTCTGCCTGGCGCAAAGTGTATAATGTGCTCTACCTGTCGCAATGTGTGTAACGTGCTCTGCCTGGCGCAAAGTGTATAACGTGCTCTGCCTGGCACAGTGTGTATAGGTGCTTCTACGATGTGCAATGTGTATAATGTGCTCTGCCTGGCGCAAAGTGTATAACGTGCTCTACCTGGTGCAATGTGTATAAATGTGCTCTACCTGGTGCAATGTGTCTCAGTGCTCTACCTGGTGCAATGTGTATAGCGTGCTCTACCTGGCGCAGTGTGTATAAGTGATTCTACCTGGTGCAATGTGTATAAGCGTCGTTACTCTGTGGTGTAATGTGAATTGATACTATTATGTGGCCAAGCCCCTTCCCCACAAAGCCAGACCCCTAAGTTTTTTATGCGCGCCAAAGCCTAATTCTGAGTTGATATTGCAAAGTATGGACAGTTGAGTTGATCGCAGCAGCAAGTTTATTAGCAATTGGGCAAAACCATGTGCACTGCTGGGGGGGGGGCAGATATAACATGTGCAGAGAGAGTTATATTTGGGTGGCGTGTATTTAAACTGAAATCTAAGTTGCAGTGTAAAAATAAAGCAGCCAGTATTTACCCTGCACAGAAACAAAATAACCCAGCCAAATCTAACTCTCTCTGCAAATGTTATATCTGCCCCCCCTGCAGTGCACATGGTTTTGCCCAATTGCTAATAAACTTGCTGCTGCGATCAACTCAACTGTCCATACTTTGCAATATGGGAAGGGAACCACCAATTCACTTTCTGCCAAAGGGCACCAAAATGTCTAGGTACAGCTCTGGAGCAGTGTTCTGTATGCTACACAGCCCAGCAGCACTGTCACCCCCTTCTCACACTTTTGTAGTGTCCAAATCAAGTTGTGGGGTTTCATATTTGAATCATTAATAAGATTAATAATAACCTTCATTCTGATGGGACCCAGGATAGGACAGGTAGGACCACAAATTTCAAAAAAGTGAGGGGTCCCTGGGACCCACTTTTTTTTTGGCTCAGCGCGATCACTGTGGCAGTTACAAAATGGAAGGAGTGGGAAGCCACTAAATTTTCTAGTGCCCACCTAATACTTTTGCTAATGTGTGTACTTGTTTTAATGGTGGTGGAACATTTGTTTAAAGTGGCTACTAATACCAATCATCTGGTACCCAAAAAAAAATAAGATTTTACTCACTGGTAAATCTATCTCTCGTAGTCCGTAGTGGATGCTGGGACTCCGTAAGGACCATGGGAAATAGCGGCTCCGCAGGAGACTGGGCACAACTAAAAGAAAGCTTTTGGTCTAACTGGTGTGCACTGGCTCCTCCCTCTATGACCCTCCTCCAGGCTTCAGTTAGGATACTGTGCCCGGAAGAGCTGACACAATAAGGAAGGTTTTTGAATCCCGGGTAAGACTCATACCAGCCACACCAATCACACCGTATAACTCGTGATACAATACCCAGTTAACAGTATAACAACAACTGAGCCTCTCAAAAGATGGCTCAACAATAACCCTGTAGTTAAACAATAACTATATACAAGTATTGCAGACAATCCGCACTTGGGATGGGCGCCCAGCATCCACTACGGACTACGAGAAATAGATTTACCGGTGAGTAAAATCTTATTTTCTCTGACGTCCTAAGTGGATGCTGGGACTCCGTAAGGACCATGGGGATTATACCAAAACTCCCAAACGGGCGGGAGAGTGCGGATGACTCTGCAGCACCGAATGGGCAAACTCTAGGTCCTCCTCAGCCAGGGTGTCAAACTTGTAGAATTTAGTAAATGTGTTTGACCCCGACCAAGTAGCTGCTCGGCAAAGTTGTAGAGTCGAGACCCCTCGGGCAGCCGCCCAAGAAGAGCCCACCTTCCTCGTGGAATGGGCTTTCACTGATTTAGGATGCGGCAGTCCAGCCGCAGAATGTGCAAGCTGAATTGTACTACAGATCCAGCGAGCAATATTCCGCTTTGAAGCAGGTGCACCCAACTTGTTGGGCGCATACAGGATAAATAGCGAGTCAGTCTTTCTGACTTCAGCTGTCCTGGAAACATAAATTTTCAGGGCCCTGACTACGTCCAACAACTTGGAAGCCTCCAAGTCTTTCGTAGCCGCAGGCACCACGATAGGTTGGTGCAGATGAAAAGCTGATACCACCTTAGGGAGAAACTGGGGACGAGTCCTCAATTCTGCCCTATCCATATGGAAAATCAGATAAGGGCTTTTACATGACAAAGCCGCCAATTCTGATACACGCCTGGCCGAAGCCAAGGCCAACAACATGACCACTTTCCACGTGAGATATTTCAATTCCACGGTTTTAAGTGGCTCAAACCAATGTGACCTTAGGAAATCCAACACCACGTTGAGATCCCAAGGTGCCACTGGAGGCACAAAAGGGGGCTGAATATGCAGCACTCCCTTAACAAAAGGAGTGTCCTGTCTGAGCGGCAGAGGCCATGGGTCCTCTGAGATCATTTCTTGAAGTTCCGGGTACCAAGCTCTTCTTGGCCAATCCGGAACAATGAGTATAGTTCTTACTCCTCTTCTCCTTATTATCCTCAGTACCTTTGGTATGAGAGGAAGAGGAGGGAACACATAAACCGACCGGTACACCCACGGTGTCACTAGAGCGTCCACAGCTATCGCCTGAGGGTCTCTCGACCTGGCGCAATATCTTTCTAGCTTTTTGTTTAGGCGGGACGCCATCATGTCCACCTGTGGCTTTTCCCAACGGTTTACAATCAGTTGGAAGACTTCCGGATGAAGTCCCCACTCTCCCGGGTGGAGGTCGTGTCTGCTGAGGAAGTCTGCTTCCCAGTTGTCCACTCCCGGAATGAACACTGCTGACAGTGCTAACACGTTATTTTCCGCCCATCGGAGAATCCTTGTGGCTTCTGCCATCGCCGTCCTGCTTCTTGTGCCGCCCTGTCGGTTTACATGGGCGACTGCCGTGATGTTGTCTGACTGGATCAGTACCGGCTGGTTTTGAAGCATGGGTTTTGCCTGACTTAGGGCATTGAAAATGGCCCTCAGTTCCAGAATATTTATGTGTAGGGAAGTCTCCTGACTTGACCATAGTCCTTGGAAGTTTCTTCCCTGTGTGACTGCCCCCCAGCCTCGAAGGCTGGCATCCGTGGTCACCAGGACCCAGTCCTGTATGCCGAATCTGCGGCCCTCTTGAAGATGAGCACTTTGCAGCCACCACAGCAGAGACACCCTGGTCCTTGGAGACAGGGTTATCAGCCGATGCATCTGAAGATGCGATACGGACCACTTGTCCAACAGGTCCCACTGAAAGGTTCTTGCATGGAACCTGCCGAATGGAATTGCTTCGTAGGAAGCTACCATCTTTCCCAGGATCCGCGTGCAGTGATGCACCGACACCTATTTTGGTTTTAGGAGGCCTCTGACTAGAGATGACAGCTCCTTGGCCTTCTCCTCCGGGAGAAACACTTTTTTCTGTTCTGTGTCCAGAACCATCCCCAGGAACAGTAGACGTGTCGTAGGGACCAGCTGTGACTTTGGAATATTTAGAATCCAGCCGTGCTATTGTAGCACCTCCCGAGATAGTGCTTCCCCGACCAACAACTGCTCCCTGGACCTCGCCTTTATCAGGAGATCGTCCAAGTACGGGATAATTAAAACTCCCTTCTTTCGAAGGAGTATCATCATTTCGGCCATTACCTTGGTGAATACCCTCGGAGCCGTGGATAGACCAACGTCTGGAATTGGTAATGACAATCCGGTACCACAAATCTGAGGTACTCCTGGTGAGGATGGTAAATGGGGACATGCAGGTAAGCATCCTTGATGTCCAGTGATACCATGTAATCCCCCTCGTCCAGGCTTGCAATAACCGCCCTGAGCGATTCCATCTTGAACTTGAATCTTTTTATATATGTGTTCAAGGATTTCAAATTTAAAATGGGTCTCACCGAACCGTCCGGTTTCGGTACCACAAACATTGTGGAATAGTAACCCCATCCTTGTTGAAGTAGGGGCACTTTGACTATCACCTGCTGGGAATACAGCGTGTGAATTGCCTCTAACACTGCCTCCCTGCCTGAGGGAGTTGTTGGCAAGGCAGATTTGAGGAAACGGCGGGGAAGGGGGGGGGGGGGGGGAGACGTCTCGAATTCCAGCTTGTACCCCTGAGATACTACTTGAAGGATCCAGGGATCCACCCTGATTGCTGAAGTTTTTGAGACGGGCCCCCACCGTACCTGGCTCCGCCTGTGGAGCCACAGCGTGGACTTGGAGGAAGCGGGGGAGGACTTTTGCTCCTGGGAACTGGCTGTATGCTGCAGCTTTTTCCCTCTACCTCTGCCTCTGGGCAGAAAGGACGCGCCTTTAACCCGCTTGCCCTTATGGGGCCGAAAGGACTGTACCTGATAATACGGTGCTTTCTTTGGCTGTGAGGGAACATGGGGTAAAAATGTAGACTTCCCAGCTGTTGCTGTGGAAACGAGGTCCGAGAGACCATCCCCGAACAACTCCTCACCCTTATAAGGCAAAACTTCCATGTGCCTTTTAGAATCTGCATCACCTGTCCACTGCCGAGTCCATAACCCTCTCCTGGCAGAAATGGACATTGCACTTATTTTAGATGCCAGCCGGCAAATATCCCTCTGTGCATCTCTCATGTATAAGACTGCGTCTTTAATATGCTCTACGGTTAGCAATATAGTGTCCCTGTCTAGGGTATCAATATTTTCCGACAGGTATCTAACCACGCAGCTGCAGCACTGCACATCCATGCTGAAGCAATAGCTGGTCTCAGTATAATACCTGTGTGTGTATATACAGACTTCAGGATAGCCTCCTGCTTTCTATCAGCAGGTTCCTTTAGGGCGGCCGTATCCGGAGACGGTAGTGCCACCTTCTTTGACAAGCGTGTGAGCGCTTTATCCACTCTAGGGGATGTTTCCCAACGTGACCTATCCTCTGGCGGGAAAGGGTACGCCATTAGTAACCTTTTAGAAATTACCAGTTTCTTATCGGGGGAAGCCCACGCTTCTTCACACACTTCATTTAATTCCTCAGATGGAGGAAAAAATAAGAATTTACTTACCGATAATTCTATTTCTCGTAGTCCGTAGTGGATGCTGGGAACTCCGTAAGGACCATGGGGAATAGCGGCTCCGCAGGAGACTGGGCACAAAAGTAAAGCTTTAGGACTACCTGATGTGCACTGGCTCCTCCCCCTATGACCCTCCTCCAAGCCTCAGTTAGGATACTGTGCCCGGACGAGCGTACACAATAAGGAAGGCTTTTGAATCCCGGGTAAGAATCATACCAGCCACACCAATCACACCGTACAACCTGTGATCTGAACCCAGTTAACAGCATGATAACAGAGGAGCCTCTGAAAAGATGGCTCACAACAATAATAACCCGATTTTTGTAACAATAACTATGTACAAGTATTGCAGACAATCTGCACTTGGGATGGGCGCCCAGCATCCACTACGGACTACGAGAAATAAAATTATCGGTAAGTAAATTCTTATTGGCCCTCATTCCGAGTTGATCGGTCGCAAGGCGAATTTAGCAGAGTTACACACGCTAAGCCGCCGCCTACTGGGAGTGAATCTTAGCTTCTTAAAATTGCGACCGATGTATTCGCAATATTGCGATTACTAACTACTTAGCAGTTTCAGAGTAGCTTCAGACTTACTCTGCCTGTGCGATCAGTTCAGTGCTTGTCGTTCCTGTTTGACGTCACAAACACACCCAGCGTTCGCCCAGGCACTCCCACCGTTTCTCCGGCCACTCCTGCGTTTTTTCCGGAAACGGTAGCGTTTTCAGCCACACGCCCCTGAAACGCCGTGTTTCCGCCCAGTAACACCCATTTCCTGTCAATCACATTACGATCGCCGGAGCGATGAAAAAGCCGTGAGTAAAATTACTTTCTACATAGCAAAGTTACTTGGCGCAGTCGCAGTGCGAACATTGCGCATGCGTACTAAGCGGATTTTCATTGCGATGCGATGAAAAATACCGAGCGAACAACTCGGAATGAGGGCCATTTTCTCTGACGTCCTAGTGGATGCTGGGAACTCCGTAAGGACCATGGGGATTATACCAAAGCTCCCAAACGGGCGGGAGAGTGCGGATGACTCTGCAGCACCGAATGAGAGAACTCCAGGTCCTCCTCAGCCAGGGTATCAAATTTGTAGAATTTAGCAAACGTGTTTGCCCCTGACCAAGTAGCTGCTCGGCAAAGTTGTAAAGCCGAGACCCCTCGGGCAGCCGCCCAAGATGAGCCCACCTTCCTTGTGGAATGGGCTTTTACAGATTTTGGCTGTGGCAGGCCTGCCACAGAATGTGCAAGCTGAATTGTACTACAAATCCAACGAGCAATAGTCTGCTTAGAAGCAGGAGCACCCAGCTTGTTGGGTGCATACAGGATAAACAGCGAGTCAGATTTTCTGACTCCAGCCGTCCTGGAAACATATATTTTCAGGGCCCTGACTACGTCCAGCAACTTGGAGTCCTCCAAGTCCCTAGTAGCCGCAGGTACCACAATAGGCTGGTTCAAGTGAAATGCTGAAACCACCTTAGGGAGAAATTGAGGACGAGTCCTCAATTCTGCCCTGTCCGTATGAAAAATTAGGTAAGGGCTTTTATAGGATAAAGCCGCCAATTCTGAGACGCGCCTGGCTGAAGCCAGGGCCAACAGCATTACCACTTTCCATGTGAGATATTTTAAGTCCACAGTGGTGAGTGGTTCAAACCAATGTGATTTTAGGAACCCCAAAACTACATTGAGATCCCAAGGTGCCACTGGAGGCACAAAAGGAGGCTGTATATGCAGTACCCCCTTGACAAACGTCTGAACTTCAGGAACTGAAGCCAGTTCTTTCTGGAAGAAAATCGACAGGGCCGAAATTTGAACCTTAATGGACCCTAATTTTAGGCCCATAGACAGTCCTGTTTGCAGGAAATGCAGGAAACGACCCAGTTGAAATTCCTCTGTAGGGGCCTTCTTGGCCTCGCACCACGCAACATATTTACGCCAAATACGGTGATAATGCTGTACGGTTACATCCTTCCTGGCTTTGATCAGGGTAGGGATGACTTCATCCGGAATGCCTTTTTCCTTCAGGATCCGGCGTTCAACCGCCATGCCGTCAAACGCAGCCGCGGTAAGTCTTGGAACAGACAGGGTCCCTGCTGGAGCAGGTCCTTTCTTAGAGGTAGAGGCCACGGGTCCTCTGTGAGCATCTCTTGAAGTTCCGGGTACCAAGTCCTTCTTGGCCAATCCGGAGCCACGAGTATAGTCCTTACTCCTCTCCTTCTTATGATTCTCAGTACCTTGGGTATGAGAGGCAGAGGAGGGAACACATACACTGACTGGTACACCCACGGTGTTACCAGAGCGTCCACAGCTATTGCCTGAGGGTCCCTTGACCTGGCGCAATACCTGTCTAGTTTTTTGTTGAGGCGGGACGCCATCATGTCCACCTTTGGTTTTTCCCAACGGTTCACAATCATGTGGAAGACTTCTGGGTGAAGTCCCCACTCTCCCGGGTGGAGGTCGTGTCTGCTGAGGAAGTCTGCTTCCCAGTTGTCCACTCCCGGAATGAACACTGCTGACAGTGCTATCACATGATTTTCCGCCCAGCGAAGAATCCTTGCAACTTCTGCCATTGCCCTCCTGCTTCTTGTGCCGCCCTGTCTGTTTACGTGGGCGACTGTCGTGATGTTGTCTGACTGGATCAGCACCGGCTGACCTTGAAGCAGAGGTCTTGCTAGGCTTAGAGCATTGTAGATGGCCCTTAGCTCCAGGATATTTATGTGAAGTGATGTCTCCAGACTTGACCACAAGCCCTGGAAATTTCTTCCCTGTGTGACTGCTCCCCAGCCTCTCAGGCTGGCATCCGTGGTCACCAGGACCCAGTCCTGAATGCCGAATCTGCGGCCCTCTAGAAGATGAGCACTCTGCAACCACCACAGGAGAGACACCCTTGTCCTTGGTGACAAGATTATCCGCTGATGCATCTGAAGATGCGACCCGGACCATTTGTCTAGCAGATCCCACTGGAAGGTTCTTGCGTGGAATCTGCCGAATGGGATTGCTTCGTAAGAAGCCACCATCTTTCCCAGGACCCTTGTGCATTGATGCACTGAGACTTGGCCTGGTTTTAGGAGATTTCTGACTAGTTCGGATAACTCCCTGGCTTTCTCCTCCGGGAGAAACACCTTTTTCTGGACTGTGTCCAGGATCATCCCTAGGAATAGAAGTCGTGTCGTCGGGATCAGCTGCGATTTTGGAATATTGAGAATCCAACCGTGCTGGCGCAGCACTATCTGAGATAGTGCTACTCCGACTTCCAACTGTTCCCTGGATCTTGCCCTTATCAGGAGATCGTCCAAGTAAGGGATAACTAAAACTCCCTTCCTTCGAAGGAGTATCATCATTTCGGCCATTACCTTGGTAAAGACCCGGGGTGCCGTGGACAATCCAAACGGCAGCGTCTGAAACTGATAGTGACAGTTCTGTACCACAAACCTGAGGTACCCTTGGTGAGAAGGGTAAATTGGGACATGTAGGTAAGCATCTTTGATGTCCAGAGACACCATATAGTCCCCTTCTTCCAGGTTTGCAATCACTGCCCTGAGTGACTCCATCTTGAATTTGAACCTTTGTATGTAAGTGTTCAAGGATTTTAGGTTTAAAATTGGTCTCACCGAGCCATCCGGCTTCGGTACCACAAATAGTGTGGAATAGTACCCCTTTCCCTGTTGTAGGAGGGGTACCTTGATTATCACCTGCTGGGAATATAGCTTGTGAATGGCTTCCAATACTGCCTCCCTGTCTGAGGGAGACGTCGGTAAAGCAGACTTTAGAAAACGGCGAGGGGGAGACGTCTCGAATTCCAATTTGTACCCCTGAGATACCACCTGAAGGATCCAGGGGTCCACTTGCGAGTGGGCCCACTGCGCACTGAACTTCTTGAGACGGGCCCCCACCGTGCCTGAGTCCGTTTGTAAAGCCCCAGCGTCATGCTGAGGACTTTGCGGAGGCGGGAGAGGGCTTTTGTTCCTGGGAACTGGCTGTTTGTTGCAGCCTTTTTCCTCTCCCTCTGCCACGGGGCAGAAATGAGGCGCCTTTTGCCCGCTTGCCCTTATGGGGCCGAAAGGACTGCGCCTGATAATACGGCGTCTTCTTAGGTTGAGAAGCTACCTGGGGTAAAAATGTGGATTTTCCAGCAGTTGCCGTGGCTACCAGGTCTGATAGACCTACCCCAAATAACTCCTCCCCCTTATAAGGCAATACTTCCATGTGCCTTTTAGAATCCGCATCACCTGACCACTGCCGCGTCCATAAACCTCTTCTTGCAGAAATGGACAGCGCGCTAACTCTTGATGCCAGTCGGCAAATATCCCTCTGTGCATCACGCATATATAGAAATGCATCCTTCAAATGCTCTATAGTCAGTAATATACTGTCCCTATCTAGGGTATCAATATTTTCAGTCAGGGAATCCGACCACGCCAGGCCCGCACTGCACATCCAGGCTGAGGCGATTGCTGGTCGCAGTATAACACCCGTGTGAGTGTATATACAACATATACACTATATATATACAACATATGTATATTCTCCAGCTTTCTATCGGCAGGTTCCTTTAGGGCGGCCGTATCAGGAGAGGGTAGTGCTACCTGTTTAGACAAGCGTGTGAGCGCTTTATCCACCCTAGGGGGTGTTTCCCAACGTGCCCTATCCTCTGGCGGGAAAGGGTACGATGCCAATAACCTTTTAGGAATTATCAGTTTTTTATCGGGGGAAACCCACGCCTCATCACACACTTCATTTAATTCCTCGGATACAGGAAAAACTACAGGCAGTTTTTTCTCACCAAACATAATACCCTTTTTAGTGGTACTTGTATTATCAGAGATATGCAATACATTTTTCATTGCTTCAATCATGTAACGTGTGGCCCTAGTGGAAGTCACGTTTGTCTCCTCATCATCGACACTGGAGTCAGTATCCGTGTCTGTGTCTGCCATTTGAGGTAACGGGCGTTTTAAAGCCCCTGATGGCGTTTAAGACCCCTGGACAGGCACAAGCTGAGTAGCCGGCTGTCTCATGTCGTCAACTGTCTGTCGTAAAGAGCTGACACTGTCACGCAATTCCTTCCATAAGCTCATCCACTCAGGTTTCGACTCCCTAGGGGGTGACAACTCTATAATAGGCAATTGCTCCGCCTCCATCTCATTTTCCTCCTCAAACATGTCGACACAATCGTACCGACACACCGCACACACACAGGGAATGCTCTGATAGAGGACAGGACCCCACTAGCCCTTTGGGGAGACAGAGGGAGAGTATGCCAGCACACACCAGAGCGCTATATATAGACAGGAATACCACTATAAAATGTGCTTTTCCCTTTATAGCTGCTGTTAGTATTAAAACTGCGCCAAATTAGTGCCCCCCTCTCTTTTTTACCCTTTTCTGTAGTGCAGGACTGCAGGGGAGAGTCAGGGAGACGTCCTTCCAGCGGAGCTGTGATGGAAAATGGCGCCCGTGTGCTGAGGAGATAGGCTCCGCCCCCTTCTCGGCTGCCTTTTCTCCCGCTTTTTGGTGAGTTCTGGCAGGGGTTAAAATACATCCATATAGCCCTGGGGGTTATATGTGGTGTATTTATGCCAGCCAAGGTGTTTACATTGCTGCTCAGGGCGCCCCCCCCTAGCGCCCTGCACCCTCAGTGACCGAAGTGTGAAGTGTGCCTGAGTAACAATGGCGCACAGCTGCAGTGCTGTGCGCTACCTTGTTGAAGACTGATGTCTACTGCCGCCGATTTTTCCGGACCTCTTCTTGCTTCTGGCTCTGTAAGGGGGCCGGCGGCGCGGCTCTGGGACCGAGCTCCGAGGCTGGGCCTGTGTTCGGTCCCTCTGGAGCTAATGGTGTCCAGTAGCCTAAGAAGCCCAAGCTGGCTGCAAGCAGGCAGGTTCGCTTCTTCTCCCCTTAGTCCCTCGATGCAGTGAGCCTGTTGCTAGCAGGTCTCACTGAAAATAAAAAACCTAAAACTAAACTTTCACTAAGAAGCTCAGGAGAGCCCCTAGTGTGCACCCTTCTCGGCCGGGCACAAAAATCTAACTGAGGCTTGGAGGAGGGTCATAGGGGGAGGAGCCAGTGCACACCAGGTAGTCCTAAAGCTTTACTTTTGTGCCCAGTCTCCTGCGGAGCCGCTATTCCCCATGGTCCTTACGGAGTTCCCAGCATCCACTAGGACGTCAGAGAAACTACTGGTAGTTTTTTCTCTCCAAACATAATACCCTTTTTTGTGGTACCCGGGGTAACATCAGAAATATGCAACACATTTTTCATTGCCTCAATCATGTAACGTGTGGCTCTATTGGAAGTTACATTAGTCTCATCGTCGTCGACACTGGAGTCAGTATCCGTGTCGACATTTGTGTCTGCCATCTGAGGTAGCGGGCGTTTTAGAGCCCCTGATGGCTTTTGAGATGCCTGGGCAGGCACAGGCTGAGAAGCCGGCTGTCCCATATTTGGTATGTCGTCAAACCTTTTATGTAAGGAGTCGACACTGTCGCGTAATTCCTTCCACATAACCATCCACTCAGGTGTCGACCCCGCAGGGGGTGACATCACATTTATCGGCATCTGCTCCGCCTCCACGTAAGCCTCCTCATCAAACATGTCGACACAGCCGTACCGACACACCGCACACACACAGGGAATGCTCTGACAGAGGACAGGACCCCACAAAGCCCTTTGGGGAGACAGAGAGAGAGTATGCCAGCACACACCAGAGCGCTATATAACACAGGGATTAACACTATAACTGAGTGTTTTCCCTTATAGCTGCTTATATATATATATATATATATATATATATATATATATTGCTGCGCCTAAATATAGTGCCCCCCCTCTCTTTTTCACCCTTTTGAAGTTTGAAACTACAGGGGAGAGCCAGGGAGCAATCCTTCCAGCGGAGCTGTGAGGGAAAAATGGCGCCAGTGTGCTGAGGGGATAGCCCCCCCCCCCCCCAGCGCCCTGCACCTATCAGTGACCGGAGTGTGAGGTGTGCATGAGGAGCAATGGCGCACAGCTGCAGTGCTGTGCGCTACCTTGTTGAAGACCGAAGTCTTCTGCCGCCGATTTCCAGGACCATCTTCATGCTTCTGGCTCTGTAAGGGGACGGCGGCGCGGCTCCGGGACCGAACGATCGAGGTCGGGTCCTGTGTTCGATCCCTCTGGAGCTAATGGTGTCCAGTAGCCTAAGAAGCCCAAACTATCTCCAGTCAGGTAGGTTCGCTTCTTCTCCCCTTAGTCCCTCGTAGCAGTGAGTCTGTTGCCAGCAGATCTCACTGAAAATAAAAAAACCTAAAATATACTTCTTTTCTAGGAGCTCAGGAGAGCCCCTAGTGTGCATCCAGCTCAGCCGGGCACAAGATTCTAACTGAAGTCTGGAGGAGGGTCATAGAGGGAGGAGCCAGTGCACACCAGTTAGACCAAAAGCTTTCTTTTAGTTGTGCCCAGTCTACTGCGGAGCCGCTATTCCCCATGGTCCTTACGGAGTCCCAGCATCCACTTAGGACGTCAGAGAAAATAGGATTTTAATACCTACCGGTAAATCCTTTACTCTTAGTCCGTAGAGGATGCTGGGGACACCATTAGAATCATGGGGTATAGACAAGATCCGCAGGAGATATGGGCACTTTAAGACTTTGAAAGGGTGTGAACTGGCTCCTCCCTCTATGCCCCTCCTCCAGACTCCAGTTATAGGAACTGTGCCCAGGGAGACGGACATTTCGAGGAAAGGATTTATTGCTAAACTAAGGTGAGATTCATACCAGCTCACACCTCAACCATGCCGCAGAACATAGCATTCAACAGAACACAGGCCAACGGCATGAATAATAGCAGCAACAGGCGGACAATAAACGTAACACAACATATGTGTAAGCATAACTATTAACGGCAGATACAGTACGCACCGGGACGGGCTCCCAGCATCCTCTACGGACTAAGAGAAAAGGATTTACCGGTAGGTATTAAAATCCTACACTGCTCAAAAAAATAAAGGGAGCACTAATATAACACATCCTGAATGAATTAAATATTCTTATTAAATACTTTGTTCTTTACATAGTTGAATGTGCTGACAACAAAATCACACAAAAATTATCAATGGAGGTCTGGATTTGGAGTCACCCTCAAAATGAAAGTGGAAAAACACACTACAGGCTGATCCAACTTTGATGTAATGTCCTTAAAACAAGTAAAAATGAGGCTCAGTAGTGTGTGTGGCCTCCACGTGCCTGTATGACCTCCCTACAACGCCTGGGCATGCTCCTGATGAGGTGGCGGATGGTCTCCTGAGGGATCTCCTCCCAGACCTGGACTAAAGCATCTGCCAACTTCTGGACAGTCTGTGGTGCAACGTGGCGTTGGTGGATGGAGCGAGACATGATGTCCCAGATGTGCTCAATTGGATTCAGGTCTGGGGAACGGGCGGGCCAGTCTATAGCATCAATGCCTTCGTCTTGCAGGAACTGCTGACACACTCCAGCCACATGAGGTCTAGCATTGTCTTGCATTAGGAGGTACCCAGGGCCAATCGCACCAGCATATGGTCTCACAAGGGGTCTGAGGATCTCATCTCGGTACCTAATGGCAGTCAGGCTACCTCTGGCGAGCACATAGAGGGCTGTGCAGCCCCCCAAAGAAATGCCACCCCACACCATTACTGACCCATTGCCAAACCGGTCATGCTGGAGGATGTTGCAGGCAGCAGAACGTTCTCCTTGGCATCTCCAGACTCTGTCACATGTGCTCAGTGAGAACCTGCTTTCATCTGTGAAGAGCACAGGGCGCCAGTGGCGAATTTGCCAATCTTGGTGTTCTCTGGAAATGCCAAACGTCCTGCACGGTGTTGGGCTGTAAGCACAACCCCCACCTGTGGACGTCGGGCCCTCATACCACCCTCATGGAGTCTGTTTCTGATCATTTGAGTAGACACATGCACATTTGTGGCTTGTGGAGGTCATTTTGCAGGGCTCTCGCAGTGCTCCTAGCGGTCCTGCTGCTGGGTTGTTGCCCTCCTACAGCCTCCTCCACGTCTCCCGATGTACTGGCCTGTCTCCTGGTAGCGCCTCAATGCTCTGGACACTACGCTGACAGACACAGCAAACCTTCTTGCCACAGCTCGCATTGATGTGCCATCCTGGATGAGCTGCACTACCTGAGCCACTTGTGTGGGTTGTAGACTCCGTCTCATCCTACCACTAGAGTGAAAGCACCGCCAGCTTTCAAAAGTGACCAAAACATCAGCCAGAAAGCATAGGAGCTGAGAAGTGGTCTGTGGTCACCACCTGCAGAACAACTCCTTTATTGGGGGTGTCTTGCTAATTGCCTATAATTTCCACCTGTTGTCTATTCCATTTGCACAACAGCATGTGAAACGGATTGTCAATCAGTGTTGCTTCCTAAGTGGACAGTTTGATTTCACAGAAGTGTGATTGACTTGGAGTTACATTGTGTTGTTTAAGTGTTCCCTTTATTTTTTTGAGCAGTGTATTTTCTCATACGTCCTAGAGGATGCTGGGGACACCATTAGAACCATGGGGTTATACCAAAGCTCTAGAACGGGGGGGGGGGAGAAGAGTGCGGACGACTCTGCAGCACCGATTGACCAAACGTAAGGTCTTCATCGGCCAAGGTGTCAAACTTGTAGAACTTTGCAAAAGTGTTTGACCCCGACCAAGTAGCTGCTCGGCAAAGTTGCAATGCCGAGACCCCCCGGGCAGCCGACCAGGACGAGCCCACCTTTCTAGTAGAATGGGCCTTCACCGATTCCGGTAACGGCAATCCAGCCGTGGAATGAGCATGCTGAATCGTGTTACAGATCCAGCGTGCAATGGCCTGCTTGGAAGCAGGACACCCAACCTTGTTGGGAGCATACAGGACAAACAGAGCCTCAGTTTTCCTAATCTGAGCCGTTCTGGCGACATAAATCTTCAAAGCTCTGACTACATCCAGAAATTTCGACTTAGCGAAGGCGTCAGTAGCCACAGGTACCACAATAGGTTGGTTTATGTGGAAAGAGGAAACCACCTTCGGTAAAAATTGCTGACGTGTCCTCAATTCAGCTCTATCTTCATGGAAGATCAAATAAGGGCTCTTGTGAGACAAGGCCGCTAACTCAGACACCTGCCTTGCAGATGCCAAGGCCAACAGGATGAACATTTTCCAAGCGAGGAATTTCAACTCCACCTTCCGTAAAGGTTTAAACCAATGTGATTGAAGTAACTGCAACACCACATTAAGATCCCATGGTGTCACTGGAGGCACAAATGGAGGTTGGATGTGCAACACGCCTTTCACGAAAGTCTGAACTTCTGGAAGGGAGGCCAATTGTTTCTGAAAGAAAACCGATATGCTGAAATCTGTACCTTAATTGAGCCCGATTTTAGGCCCGCATCCACACCCGCTTGTAGAAAATGGAGAAAACGTCCTAAGCGAAACTCTTCCGTAGGAGCCCCTTTGGATTCACACCAAGAAACATATTTTCTCCAAATACAGTGGTAATGTTTAGACATTACCCCTTTTCTGGCCTGAATAAGTGTGGGAATGACTTCACTGGAAATACCCTTACGGGTTAGGATTTTGCGATCAACCGCCATGTCGTCAAACGCAGCCGCGGTAAGTCCTGATACACGCACGGCCCCTGTTGTAACAGGTCCTCGCGCAGAGGAAGAGGCCAGGGATCTCCTATGAGTAATTCCTGAAGATCTGGATACCAGGCACTCCTTGGCAAGTCTGGGTCAATGAGGATCGCCCGGATCTTTGTTCTTCTTATGATCTTCAGAACTTTTGGAATGAGGAAGTGGAGGGAATACATACACCGACTGAAACACCAATGGTGTCACCAGTGCATCCACTGCTATTGCTTGAGGGTCCCTTGAACTGGAACAATCTCTCTGAAGCTTCTTGTTGAGACGAGATGCCATCATGTCTATTTGAAGAACTCCCCAACGACTTGTCACCTCTGCGAAGACTTCTTGGTGGAGGCCCCAATCTCCTGAATCTGCTGAGGAAGTCTGCTTCCCAGTTGTCCACTCCTGGAATGAACACCGCTGACAGAGCGCTTGTATGTTTTTCCGCCCAGCGGAAAATCCTTGTGGCTTCTGCCATCGCTGCTCTGCTTTTCGTTCCGCCCTGACGGTTTATGTACGCTACTGCTGTCACATTGTCCGAGTGGATCAGTACAGGCAGATCTCGAAGAAGATGTTCCGCTTGCAGAAGGCCGTTGTAAAAGGCCCTTAACTCCAGAATATTTATGTGTAGACCAGTTTCCTGACTTCACCATCTTACTTGGAAGTTTTCTCCCATTGTGACTGCCCCCCCACCTCGGAGGCTTGCATCCGTGGTCACTAGGATCCAGTCCTGTATCCCGAACCTGCGCCCCTCTAGGAGGTGAGAGCTGTGCAGCCACAGCAGTGATACCCTGGTCTTGGAAGACAGGATTATCCTCTGGTGCATGTGTAGATGGGACCCGGACCACTTGTCCAACAGGTCCCACTGGAACACTCTGGCAAGGAACCTGCCAAACTGAATGGCCTCGTAGGCCGCAACCATCTTCCCCAGCAACCAAATGCATTGATGGATTGACACTCTTGCTGGTTTCAGAATTTGTTTGACCAGACTCTGAAGTTCCAGAGCCTTTTCCACAGGAAGAAAGACTCTCTGTAGTTCTGTGTCCAATATCATTCCCAAAAACGACAACCGCGTCGTCGGAATCAACTGTGATTTTGGCAAGTTTAGAAGCCAACCATGTTGTTGAAGAACGGTCATGGAGAGTGCAACGTTTTGGACCAACTGGTCCCTGGATCTCGCCTTTATTAAGAGATCGTCCAAGTATGGGATAATTGTGACTCCTTGCTTGCGAAGGAGAACCATCATCTCCGCCATCACTTTGGTGAAAATCCTCGGAGCCATGGATAGACCAAACGGCAACGTTTGAAATTAGTAATGACAATTCTGAATTGCAAATCTCAGGAAATCCTGATGCGGAGGATAAATGGGAACATGTAAGTAGGCATCTTTTATGTCCACCGACACCATAAAATCCCCTTTCTCCAGACTGGAGATCACTGCTCGGAGAGACTCCATCTTGAATTTGAATCTCCTTAGGTAGAAATTCAGAGATTTCAGGTTTAGGATTGGTCTGACCGAGCCGTCCGGCTTCGGGACCACAAACAGGCTCGAATAAAAACCTTCTCCCTGTTGTGACTGGGGAACCTTGACGATAGCTTGATTTTGTCACAATTTTCGTATTGCGTCGCAAACTACCTCCCTGTCGGGAAGAGAAGCTGGTAAGGCCGATTTGAAAAAACGTTGAGGGGGGACATCTTGAAACTCCAGCTTGTACCCTTGGGATACTATTTGTAAAATCCAAGGGTAAAGGTTCGAACTAACCCAAAACTGACTGAAGAGTTTGAGACGGGCCCCCACCGGTGCGGACTCCCGCATAGAAGCCCCAACGTCATGCGGTGGAATTGGCAGGAGCCTGGGAGGACTTCTGCTCCTGGGAGCCTGACAAGGCTGGAGATCGTTTACCTCTTCCCCCTTCCTCTAGTAGCAAGGAAGGAAGAACCTCGGCCCTTTCTGTATTTATTGGGACGAAAAAACTGCATCTGATAATGGTGCGTTTTCTTTTGTTGTGGAGGAACATAAGGTAAAAAGGATGACTTACCCGCGGTAGCCGTAGACACCAAATCATCAAGGCCGTGTCCAAATAATGCCTTACCTTTATATGGTAGAGATTCCATACTTTTCTTGGAGTCAGCATTCCATTGGTGAATCCACAACGCTCGTCTAGCTGAGACAGCCATGGCACTGGCCTTTGATCCCAAAAGACCAATATCTCTCGTAGCTTCCTTAAGGTATGCTGCAGCGTCCTTGATATAACCCAGCGTCAAGAGGATGTTATCCCTGTCTAGGGTATCTATATCAGATGACAAGTTATCTGCCCACTTTTCGATAGCAATACTTACCCACGCAGACGCAATGACAGGTCGGAGAAGTGTACCAGTGGTCACATAAATGGACTTCAACGTAGTTTCTTGTTTACGATCTGCAGGATCCTTAAGGGCCGCAGTGTCAGGTGACGGAAGAGCCACCTTTTTAGACAAACGAGACAAGGCCTCGTCCACAGTGGGGGGTGACTCCCACTTTTCCCTAGCTGCCATAATTCTTTTGGGAATCTAAAACTTTTCGTCAGGACCTTCCCAAACTTTTTCAAATAGCGTGTTCAGTTCATGAGAGGGAGGAAACGTTATCTCAGGTTTCCTTTTATTTATACATACAGACCCTTTTATCAGGGATAGCTGGGTCCTCAGTGATATGTAACACATCTTTAACCGCCACAATCATGTACTGAATGCTTTTTGCCAATTTTGGGTCTAACCTGGAATCGCTATAGTCGACACTGGAATCAGTGTCCGTGTCGGTATCAGTGTCAGCCAACTGGGCCAACGTACGTTTTTGTGACCCTGAGGGCACCTGACTTTGGAATAACATATCTTCCACAGATTTCTTCCATGCCTGTGTCTGCGACTCAGACTTATCTAGCCTCTTACTAATAAGAGCCACATTAGCATTCAAGGCGTTCAACACATTTACCCAATCAGGTGTCGACGGTGCCGACAGGGTCACCCCCGCAGCCGTCTGTGTCCCTAATACAGCCTCCTCCTGGGAAGAGCTTTCAGCCTCAGACATGTCAACACTCGTGCACCAAACACCCACAGACACACCGGGCCTATAGGGGAAAGACCCACAGTAAAGTCTGTCAGAGAGACACAGAGGGAGTTTGCCAGCTCACAACCCAGCGCCTAATCACTGGTTCTGAAACACTAAAGAATGCCCCAGACCTGCAGCGCTTTATATTAAATATATATTGCACCAATATTTCTGTGCCCCCCCTCCGTTTTGCACCCTGATACTTATTCAGAAGTGTGAGGCAGGACTAGCGTCTCTGCAGCCTGTGTAGAGGAAAATAAGAATTTACTTACCGATAATTCTATTTCTCGTAGTCCGTAGTGGATGCTGGGGACTCCGTCAGGACCATGGGGATTAGCGGCTCCGCAGGAGACAGGGCACAAAAGTAAAAGCTTTAGGATCAGGTGGTGTGCACTGGCTCCTCCCCCTATGACCCTCCTCCAAGCCTCAGTTAGGATACTGTGCCCGGACGAGCGTACACAATAAGGAAGGATTTTGAATCCCGGGTAAGACTCATACCAGCCACACCAATCACACTGTACAACCTGTGATCTGAACCCGGTTAACAGCATGATAACAGCGGAGCCTCTGAAAAGATGGCTCACAACAATAATAACCCGATTTTTGTAACAATAACTATGTACAAGTATTGCAGACAATCCGCACTTGGGATGGGCGCCCAGCATCCTCTACGGACTACGAGAAATAGAATTATCGGTAAGTAAATTCTTATTTTCTCTGACGTCCTAAGTGGATGCTGGGGACTCCGTCAGGACCATGGGGATTATACCAAAGCTCCCAAACGGGCGGGAGAGTGCGGATGACTCTGCAGCACCGAGTGAGAGAACTCCAGGTCCTCCTCAGCCAGGGTGTGCCCCTGACCAAGTAGCAGCTCGGCAAAGTTGTAAAGCCGAGACCCCTCGGGCAGCCGCCCAAGATGAGCCCACCTTCCTTGTGGAATGGGCATTTACATATTTTGGCTGTGGTAGGCCTGCCACAGAATGTGCAAGCTGAATTGTACTACACATCCAACTAGCAATCGTCTGCTTAGAAGCAAGAGCACCCAGTTTTTTGGGTGCATACAGGATAACAGCAAGTCAGTTTTCCTGACTCCAGCCGTCCTGGAAACCTATATTTTCAGGGCCCTGACAACATCTAGCAACTTGGAGTCCTCCAAGTCCCTAGTAGCCGCAGGTACCACAATAAGCTGGTTCAGGTGAAACGCTGACACCACCTTAGGGAGAAACTGGGGACGAGTCCGCAGCTCTGCCCTGTCCGAATGGACAATCAGATATGGGCTTTTGTGAGACAAAGCCGCCAATTCTGACACTCGCCTGGCCGAGGCCAGGGCCAACATCATGGTCACTTTCCATGTGAGATATTTCAAATCCACAGATTTGAGCGGTTTAAACCAATGTGATTTGAGGAATCCCAGAACTACGTTGAGATCCCACAGTGCCACTGGAGGCACAAAAGGGGGTTGTATATGCAGTACTCCCTTGACAAACTTCTGGACTTCAGGAACTGAAGCCAATTCTTTCTGGAAGAAAATCGACAGGGCCGAAATTTGAACCCCATAGACACTCCTGTTTGCAGGAAATGCAGGAATCGACCGAGTTGAAATTTCTTCGTGGGGCCTTCCTGGCCTCACACCACGCAACATATTTTCGCCACATGTGGTGATAATGTTGTGCGGTCACCTCCTTCCTGGCTTTGACCAGGGTAGGAATGACCTCTTCCGGAATGCCTTTTTCCCTTAGGATCCGACGTTCAACCGCCATGCCGTCAAACGCAGCCGCGGTAAGTCTTGGAACAGACATGGTACTTGCTGAAGCAAGTCCCTTCTTAGCGGCAGAGGCCATGAGTCCTCTGTGAGCATCTCTTGAAGTTCCGGGTACCAAGTCCTTCTTGGCCAATCCGGAGCCACGAGTATAGTTCTTACTCCTCTACGTCTTATAATTCTCAGTACCTTAGGTATGAGAAGCAGAGGAGGGAACACATACACCGACTGGTACACCCACGGTGTTACCAGAACGTCCACAGCTATTGCCTGAGGGTCTCTTGACCTGGCGCAATACCTGTCCAGTTTTTTGTTCAGGCGGGACGCCATCATGTCCACCTTTGGTCTTTCCCAACGGTTCACAATCATGTGGAAGACTTCCCGATGAAGTCCCCACTCTCCCGGGTGGAGGTCGTGCTGAGGAAGTCTGCTTCCCAGTTGTCCACTCCCGGAATGAACACTGCTGACAGTGCTATCACATGATTCTCCGCCCAGCGAAGAATCCTTGCAGTTTCTGCCATTGCCCTCCTGCTTCTTGTGCCGCCCTGTCTGTTTACGTGGGCGACTGCCATGATGTTGTCCCACTGGATCAATACCGGCTGACCTTGAAGCAGAGGTCTTGCTAAGCTTAGAGCATTGTAAATTGCTCTTAGCTCCAGTATATTTATGTGGAGAGAAGTCTCCAGACTTGATCACACTCCCTGGAAATTTTTTCCTTGTGTGACTGCTCCCCAGCCTTTCAGGCTGGCATCCGTGGTCACCAGGACCCAGTCCTGAATGCCGAATCTGTGGCCCTTTAGTAGATGAGCACTCTGCAGCCACCACAGAAGAGACACCCTTGTCCTTGGAGACAGGGTTATCCGCTGATGCATCTGAAGATGCGATCCGGACCATTTTTCCAGCAGATCCCACTGAAAAGTTCTTGCGTGAAATCTGCCGAATGGAATCGCTTCGTAAGAAGCCACCATTTTTCCCAGGACCCTTGTGCAATGATGCACTGACACTTTTCCTGGTTTTAGGAGGTTCCTGACTAGCTCGGATAACTCCCTGGCTTTCTCCTCCGGGAGAAACACCTTTTTCTGGACTGTGTCCAGAATCATCCCTAGGAACAGCAGACGTGTCGTCGGAGACAGCTGCGATTTTGGAATATTTAGAATCCACCCGTGCTGTCGTAGAACTACTTGAGATAGTGCTACTCCGACCTCCAACTGTTCTCTGGACCTTGCCCTTATCAGGAGATCGTCCAAGTAAGGGATAATTAAGACGCCTTTTCTTTGAATTAGAATCATCATTTCGGCCATTACCTTGGTAAAGATCCGGGGTGCCGTGGACAATCCAAACGGCAGCGTCTGAAACTGATAGTGACAGTTTTGTACCACGAACCTGAGGTACCCTTGGTGAGAAGGGCAAATTGGGACATGGAGGTAAGCATCCTTGATGTCCAGGGACACCATATAGTCCCCTTCTTCCTGGTTCGCTATCACTGCTCTGAGTGACTCCATCTTGATTTGAACCTTTGTATGTAAGTGTTCAAATATTTCAGATTTAGAATAGGTCTCACCGAGCCGTCTGGCTTCAGTACCACAATATAGTGTGGAATAATACCCCTTTCCTTGTTGTAGGAGGGGTACTTTGATTATCACCTGCTGGGAATACAGCTTGTGAATTGTTTCCAATACTGCCTCCCTGTCGGAGGGAGACGTTGGTAAAGCAGACTTCAGGAACCTGCGAGGGGGAGACGTCTCGAATTTCCAATCTGTACCCCCTGGGATACTACTTGTAGGATCCAGGGGTCCACTTGCGAGTGAGCCCACTGCGCGCTGAAACTCTTGAGACGACCCCCCACCGCACCTGAGTCCGCTTGTACGGCCCCAGCGTCATGCTGAGGACTTGGCAAAAGCGGTGGAGGGCTTCTGTTCCTGGGAATGGGCTGCCTGCTGCAGTCTTCTTCCCTTTCCTCTATCCCTGGGCAGATATGACTGGCCTTTTGCCTGCTTGCCCTTATGGGAACGAAAGGACTGAGGCTGAAAAGACGGTGTCTTTTTCTGCTGAGATGTGACTTGGGGTAAAAAAGGTGGATTTTCCAGCTGTTGCCGTGGCCACCAGGTCCGATGGACCGACCCCAAATAACTCCTCCCCTTTATACGGCAATACTTCCATGTGCCGTTTGGAATCTGCATCACCTGACCACTGTCGTGTCCATAAACATCTTCTGGCAGATATGGACATCGCACTTACTCTTGATGCCAGAGTGCAAATATCCCTCTGTGCATCTCGCATATATAGAAATGCATCCTTTAAATGCTCTATAGTCAATAAAATACTGTCCCTGTCAAGGGTATCAATATTTTCAGTCAGGGAATCCGACCAAGCCACCCCAGCGCTGCACATCCAGGCTGAGGCGATCGCTGGTCGCAGTATAACACCAGTATGTGTGTATATACTTTTTAGGATATTTTCCAGCCTCCTATCAGCTGGCTCCTTGAGGGCGGCCGTATCTGGAGACGGTAACGCCACTTGTTTTGATAAGCGTGTGAGCGCCTTATCCACCCTAAGGGGTGTTTCCCAACGCGCCCTAACTTCTGGCGGGAAAGGGTATAACGCCAATAATTTTCTATCGGGGGAAACCCACGCATCATCACACACTTCATTTAATTTATCTGATTCAGGAAAAACTACAGGTAGTTTTTTCACACCCCACATAATACCCTCTTTTGTGGTACTTGTAGTATCAGAAATATGTAACACCTCCTTCATTGCCCTTAACATGTAACGTGTGGCCCAAATGGAAAATACGTTTGTTTCTTCACCGTCGACACTGGAGTCAGTGTCCGTGTCTGTGTCTGTGTCGACCGACTGAGGTAAATGGGCGTTTTAAAGCCCCTGACGGTGTTTGAGACGCCTGGCCAAGTACTAATTGGTTTGCCGGCCGTCTCATGTCGTCAACCGACCTTGCAGCGTGTTGACATTATCACGTAATTCCCTAAATAAGCCATCCATTCCGGTGTCGACTCCCTAGAGAGTGACATCACCATTACAGGCAATTGCTCCGCCTCCTCACCAACATCGTCATCATACATGTCGACACACACGTACCGACACACAGCACACACACAGGGAATGCTCTGATAGAGGACAGGACCCCACTAGCCCTTTGGGGAGACAGAGGGAGAGTTTGCCAGCACACACCAAAATGCTATAATTATACAGGGACAACCTTTATATAAGTGTTTTTCCCTTATAGCATCTTAATATATATAATCATATCGCCAAATAAGTGCCCCCCCTCTCTGTTTTAACCCTGTTTCTGTAGTGCAGTGCAGGGGAGAGCCTGGGAGCCTTCCCACCAGCATTTCTGTGAGGGAAAATGGCGCTGTGTGCTGAGGAGAATAGGCCCCGCCCCCTTTTCGGCGGGCTTCTTCTCCCGTTTTTCTGAGACCTGGCAGGGGTTAAATACATCCATATAGCCCCAGGGGCTATATGTGATGTCTCTTTTAGCCAGTATAGGTATTTCATTGCTGCCCAGGGCGCCCCCCCCAGCGCCCTGCACCCTCAGTGACTGCTGGTGTGAAGTGTGCTGACAACAATGGCGCACAGCTGCAGTGCTGTGCGCTACCTCATGAAGACTGAAAAGTCTTCTGCCGCCGGTTTCTGGACCTCTTCACTCTTCGGCATCTGCAAGGGGGTCGGCGGCGCGGCTCTGGGACCGGACTCCATGGCTGGGCCTGTGTTCGATCCCTCTGGAGCTAATGGTGTCCAGTAGCCTAAGAAGCCAATCCATCCTGCACGCAGGTGAGTTCACTTCTTCTCCCCTAAGTCCCTCGTAGCAGTGAGCCTGTTGCCAGCAGGACTCACTGAAAATAAAAAACCTAACAAAACTTTTACTCTAAGCAGCTCTTTAGGAGAGCCACCTAGATTGCACCCTTCTCGGCCGGGCACAAAAATCTAACTGAGGCTTGGAGGAGGGTCATAGGGGGAGGAGCCAGTGCACACCACCTGATCCTAAAGCTTTTACTTTTGTGCCCTGTCTCCTGCGGAGCCGCTAATCCCCATGGTCCTGACGGAGTCCCCAGCATCCACTTAGGACGTCAGAGAAAATGGCGCTGATCTGTGTGAGCTGTGAGGAACGAAGCCCCGCCCCCTTAATGGCGCGCTTCAGTCCCGCTTTTTTTAAATATATATTTATACTGGCGGGGGTTAGGACAGTGCCTAGGCACTTATGTCCCCACTTGCCAGTTTATTTTGAGGCTTTTCTGCTGCCCAGGGCGCCCGCACCCTGTAGTGCTGCTGTGTGTGTGGGAGCATGGCGCGCAGCGTGCGATTGCTGTGCGGTACCTCAGAATGCAGTCACTGAAGTCTTCTTGATCTTCCTCTACTCACCTGTCTTCTGACCTCTGGCTCTGTAAGGGGGGTGACGGCCGGCTCTGGGAGCGAGCATCTAGGCGTGCCTAGCGATCAAACCCTCAGGAGCTAATGGTGTCCTGTAGCCAGAAGCAGAGCCTTTGAACTCACTGGAAGTAGGTCATACTGCTCTCCCCTTAGTCCCACGAAGCAGGGAGACTGTTGCCAAATAAAAAACCTAACATAAGTCTTTTTCAGAGAAACTCAGTAGAGCTCCTCAGAGTGCATCCAGTCTGCCTGGGCACAATTCTAAAACTGGAGTCTGGAGGAGGGGCATAGAGGGAGGAGCCAGTTCACACCCTTTCAAAGTCTTAAAGTGCCCATATCTCCTGCGGATCCAGTCTATACCCCATGGTTCTAATGGTGTCCCCAGCATCCTCTAGGACGTATGAGAAAAGGCTGAATATGCTTGATGTAATCTATTGCTTACCCACTATGGAACTGAGTTATACTCTTGTGGAGCCCTCAAAAATATCATGTTGCCCACCAGTTCCTTAGCGTGGTCAGAACGACTCTTTGGTTTGTGTGACCACCATCCGTCTCAGGGCACGAGCCACACTTCTCCTCCCAATCTGTTCGGATTCAGTATGCTATCCCGACAGATGGGATGCCAGCGGTCAAAATCCCAACAGCCTCTCCAAAAGTACCGTAACCCTCCCGTTTCCTACCCTAACCATCCCTTGTGGGTGCCTAAACCTAACCCTCCGTTACTCGCTGCCTAAACCTAACCCTCTCCGCTTGGTGCCTAACCCAGACCTCCCTTCCCAAGTGGCTAACCATGACCCCCACTCCCCAGTACCTAACCATAATCTTCACGTTCCTGCACCCTAACCAACCAACCCCCCCCCCCCCCCCCCACTTCACACACACACTCTCACACACAAAGGACACAAATGCGCACCACTGGAAGAACGATTGGGATCCAGGATCCTGAGGTCAGTCGGGATTTTGACTCCAGCCTTATGCAGTCATTCGAGATTCCGGAGGTATTTTAACTACATCCCGTCTATTCTAATTAGCAGATTTCAGTACGTTTTTGTGATCTCCTCATGCCTGCTGAAAACGTTGACTTGTGTTCTGCTTCCTACCTAGTCACTCCACTGTATTATAGTATTGTTCCTGGATTATCAGCATACCTATCTACTGTATTACTGATCTGTAATTTATTGCAGCGACAGGCAGGCTAGATTCATTTTATTCAGAGTGTTTGCAAAACTATTTTGAATCTTCTATGCTGCTCATGATCCCCCAACTACACAACCTCACCATGGGCCCTGACTCACACGTGGACGCAATGCCGTAGAGTTGAGCTATTTTTTTGTACTGCGCATGCGTGTGAGTGACACTGCATGCGCATGCGTGTGAGTGACACTGCATGCTTGATGAGCGGTGGCATTAGCATATTTTTTTTACAGTACCACTGTGTACCAAGACGCAGTGGTGTCAGGATTTGCATCTACCTCTAACTCGGGCTCCATGTCTCAATTTACGAAGAAAGCTTCCCATCCTCAGACTCCAAATATGTTCACCACCTCAGGACTCTTCCAACTAATACTCTGATCCTGAATACGGAGGCCAAACCCGGGTTCGGGGGTCGACGGGACCCTGGATTCTGGCTAAAAAATGCTGGGATTGACGGGATTAGGTTGCAAATGCGCTGTTTTGCTGGGCAGCAATAAACTCTATAGCACTTGGCTTAGACACTGTCCAGCTGTGCGGCCCGAGTGGCAGTGGGGATTTTAGACCTTAGGTTTTCAAATGTAGTGCCGGCCACCAGCTAATCTGAGCTGGTGGACCGGCAGCCAATCAGGAAAATGGCCGCCGCGCTGTCTATGTGTATCTATGGCTGCCTGCCTAACAGTAAATACGCAGCACACTCCTTAGTCCCTACATCCACCCACCATCATTGTTCTCTACTTCCGCCCTCCATCAATGTTCCCTGCACCATTCCTCCCTGCTTCCTACACCCACCCTCCCCCGCTGCTCCCTAAACCCACCCTCCCTAGCTGCTCCCTACACCCTTCCTCACTGCCCTCCACATCCACTCTCCCTGCTCCCTACACCGATTGATCCCTACTGCAACCCCGGGATTCCCAGGATCCCGGAACTGAAAAAATGGCCTGGGATTGGCCTACCTAATCCTGATACAGCACAACCTATTTTGGTTGAATTTATGAAGCAGGTAAAGGTTGGAAATTCTGTGCATTTGCAGAAATGGTCTAGCGTTGTTACACACAGTGCACCCTAAGCTGTAACGGGTCCATTTGGGGACGGGGAGGGGCGCAGGGCCGTGTTCCTGAAAACGGAGGCGTGTTGTCTTTTTTTTTTTTTTAGTGTGCTCCTATTGGTGGTTTAGTAAATCAACTTTTTTCATTTCATATTAAATAACAGGATACCTGCGACTCTCCAGGAAGTATAGAACTACAAATCCCAGCAAGTAATATCAGCTTTTTATTAAATGAATGAGGAATTTACTCAATCCTATTTTGCATTATCTCCCAATATGACAAAGATATCATCTCAAATAACCATAATGAATAGAGTTTAAATACCTCAGGTACACCAAAACCAGGAGTAAACCTGTGTATTACAGGATTTCCAAACAAAAGCGGCTCCTTAGACACCATATAAAATTGGTATAGTTGACTAAAAAAACTTGTCAAATTGCTGTCATTGCAGATCTCAAGAATACTGAAAATGCCGTTCAGCATGACCTCAGCCGCCTTCTTTTTTGCATCAGAGAAAGGTGAGAAGTGATCGTTCCAAAGCCTCACCACTCTTTTAAAAAATCCACTCCCCTCCTTCAAACACACATCATCATACTGATGCCACTCTGTGCAGGAATAAGGAATACATGTGTTAGACATGCAATAGTATATATTTTTTAACATGTTTATCACTAAATATATTAGGGTAGCCCTTGTGGTTTAAATGCACATTTACAAGTCACTTATTAAAAAATGTCTCCTTCATCCATTAGGGGACACTAGAACAAGTATAGCAGTGGTTCCCAAACTTTCTCAAATCATTGCGTCCTAGATTATCAGCATTTTTTTCATGGAACCCCCCGGCCAAACGTATTTTGTGTAGGTAATTATTAAAATAAGTATACTGTGCTTACCTATCATCTTTAGGTTACAGATTATATCATTGGCTGCCACTAGCACTGGTTTTGCCTATCACACTGATCAGAAATAATGTGAACTGGGACAGGACCACCACAGGAAGGGCATGTAGGGCGAACACTTTTCCATTAGATGGTACCCTGAATCCCCCCCTTCATCCTTGTTTCAATCTGCTAGTAGTCTATTGAGGAGGAGAGGTGGGGGACTGCGACTGATTTGCAGTCCCCCACCTTCCCTCCTCAATAGACTACTAGCAGATTGAAACAAGGATGAAGGGGGAGACTCAGGGTACCATCTAATGGAAAAGTGTTCACCCTACATACTGGCACCTATATTAGGAGCTATCCCAGCACATTACTTTCCGCTAGGCATGCTTACCCTCAGGAAAAGATGTATAAGGACACATCTGTAGTTACAGAGAAAGAAGCTGTGCTAACATAAAGTGGTGAATGCCAGGTGGAATTTATGATAATAAACCATTCAAAATGTATTTTGGAGACAATGGGGGGAATTCAATTGTTTTCTCCCCACGGCCGACACTAGATGGTGCCCAACGAAGCAATTCAATTGTTGCTTCGTTCAGGCGTGCTGAGCCGTGGGGAGACACATTTCAGCTTGCAGCCCCCCGTGCTGGCGGCTGAAATGTGTGAAAAATTACCCAAACAGCACTTTTCGTAATCGCGCCCATTAGTTTAGACGGGTTTGGCTGCTTTAGTTACACTAACTGGTGTGATAATGTCTAAGTATTCTGTTTTTGTACGTCTGCAAGATAATGTGTCACCTCTTCCGTAGAGATTCAAAGGAATATGCAGGCAACGGTTGATGGGTGATCTGGTTTCCACAACATGATAAATGTACTCATATTCTTCCTTTCCATTTTTCCCCAAAATAACATATTTGTATGGGATGTGTCTGCCCAAGTTGTCCTTAGAAGAAATGTGAGTTTGTCCTTCATAGAGGAATCCAAGGTCTTTCACCTCTCTTTAAAACAACAGAACATTCATTGAGTTACCACAAGTTTCTGTAAATGTTGGTAATGTTCAGCATTGCACATTTTAAGCTGTACAGTACAGCTAGATCATCAGCAAAACAAATAGGAAGCATATATTGTTCCAAAGCAGACAGAGCGACTACTCCCATCAGTAAATCCAACATTTCCTTTTTCCTACTGAAATATTACTTGCCAATCAACCTGGTAACCGGTCTATAGAGCTACACAAAAAAGGTCTACAGTCAATAGGTAGACCACTAATGGTCAACATGCATTAGGTCATCAGGGTCAAAAGGTCAACAGTCAAAAGGTCGACATGTAAAAGGTACACAGTCCAAAAGGTCTAATAATGCATAATGTACAATTTAATAAAAGGTAAAAACATATAAAATATGCAAAGAAATTGTATAAAACCAATGAGTAGTAGGGGTGATAAGGACTATTAAAAAATTATTTTGTGTTAGCTGCAGGATTGCAACGACCGTGTCCCTTTGGTTTGTGATGGACAGTTCACATTAATATGCTGGCTTGTCTAGAGGTATCCAGTAGGAAATGCAATTACCAACTGTGTGGTCCAAAGCATCGGTTCCCGTGGCAGTGGTTCCTAATGGCAACAGGACTCCATGCATGGCAGTGGAGTCCTGTTGCCATTAGGAACCACTGCCATTTTTTTTCTCCTCATTACTCACAAGATAAACTTAGGGGTCCATTTACTAAGCATTTGATGGAGATAAAGTGGCTGGAGATAAAGTACCAGACAACCAGCTCCTAACTAACATTTTTCAAACCCAGCCTGTGACAAGGCAGTTAGGAGCTGAATGGCTGGTACTTAGGGGCAGATGTATTAAGCCTGGAGAAGTGATAAAGTGGAAGGTGATAATGCTCCAGCCAGTCAGCTTCTAACTGTCATTTTTCAAAACCAGCCTGTAATTTGGCAGTCAGCATCTAATTGGCTGGTGCGTTATCACCTTCCACTTTATCACTTTTCCAGGCTTAATACATCTGCCCCTTAATCTCCGTCCACTTTATAGTAAATAGACCGCCTTGAAAAGTGATCAAGTGGAGAGTGATAAACTAGCAATCAACCAGCTCCTAACTGCCATTTTGCAAATAGGGCCTGTGACATGGCAGTTAGGAGTTGATTGACCTGTACTTTATCTCTCTCCACTTTATCACTTTTTAAGGCTTAGTAGATGTGGCCCATTGTTGTGAAAACTACTGTAATTCCTTTCCTCCTCCTCAATCATACACCAATGCAGCCCTCCACCAATAGAGCACTGAAACACACACACACACACACACACACACACACACACACACACACACACACACACACACACACACACACACACACACACACACACACACACCTCCAGCACCAAAACAACAAGGTCTTGACATTTTACCTTCTGGGCACTGCTCTATAATCTGACAGCCAGAGCTGGGAAGAGGGTCTCAGGTCCCGCTGTGACTCTGGCATGTACGGGATCACAGACTGTATAATGACTTGCAGCCCGGACTAGCTGCTCCTCTGGGCTAGGTTATAATTGCAGATTTTTCAAGCGGAAGTTATGTCACTGATCCCACCCCTCAGTACCTCCACTGCCTTTCACTCCATTATTTGCTTTCCATAGGTCTCCCAGTGAAAGGTGTTTGTGACTATGAAAAAGGTTAATCACGTGAGCTCATCTACCTGCGAGTCCTGTATCATGCCTCGTGCTTGCTCAATAAAGCACTGGTTTGTCATATACTTTACATAGTATGTCTATTCACACATTTACCCCTATTGTTGCATTTACGCTTCTTCGATGTCCTATATTTTGCCATTTAGTCCTCCAAGTATTTGTAATGTGGTTACTTTCCCTACTGTACACTGCTGCAGATTGTTGTAGCACCTTATAATTGCTGATGATGGAGACAATAATAATAACAATAAAACATAAGAACAACAACTTACTCTTTATATTGCATGTAACAAACAACATCGTCCCAATCCTTATACCCATACAGATTTCCAGCTTTCACCACCACTTTATCTTTTTTTTTCACACCAAACTCTTTTGACACAATCACATGGAAATATACGGTGATACGATTTGCTGGATCCAGTTTCCTGAATAAAATTATAAAATTAAAAAGAAGTTGAATACCTGAAATAGACAACATACTTTGGGTCATTAGTACAACTAGACCTAAACGTCGTCCAGGACTGGCTTATACAGTATATCTAGGGCAGCAAACCGAAGGCCATTGGTCATTGTCAGTGTATAAAATACTGTATGTCCTAGTATTTATGTTACACGTTAAATAGATTGATCTGAATATGTAAGGGGTTAGGTACTTGGGAAAACTTACAATAACCCATGAAATGCCTGTACTGTACATAATACTTGTGTAAAAGGATCCAACAAGTCCATAGGCCACTGCACAGATTCTTCTACATCTTCTGCATAACATACCTGACATTTTGGGGCTTATTTGCTTTATTGTCTGAAATGGTTTTATTGGAAGTTGTTTTTCCATCTTCATCTTGTTTATTTTCTTGCTGCATTTTTGCGTCTTCATTCTCACTTTTAGTCACTTTTTCCTTCTATTACAAATGTTAGTAAATGGAAATAAATAGTATTTACTAAATCTCAGAGTACAAATCAAGCATGTCAAACTCAAAATCCTAACCGGGCAGAATAATTAAGGTCTAAAGGTGCATACACACTAGGCAATATTATAAACGATTTCGCTAATTTTCACTCTTCTGAACGATATCGTTTGTATGTACGCTACGAACAATGCATGGTCCCACAGGTTGTTAACGAGGTCGTCTGTACACGCAGCTCAATTTTGGCTATGTCGTTAACGATAAGCAGAGCCGGATTAAGGTCGGTGGGGTCCAGGGCAGCGGAGGTTGTGGGACCCTCCACCAGTAAAGTTGCTTGCAAAGCCCCGCCCCCGCCAAACACACACACTTGCCTGGCTGCAGAGACACGTACAGCACCCAGTCTCCAGCGGCACCGCATTACAGTGGAAGTTGCTTGCGAAGCCCCACCAAACACACACACACACACTCTCTCTCTCTCTCTCTCTCTCACACACTCTCTCTCTCACACACTTGCCTGGCTGCAAAGACACGTACGGCACTCAGTGTCCAGTGGCACCGCACTACAGGGGAGGAGCCCTAAATAAAACTACAGCTCCCAGAATTCCGCAAGGGCTGTTAGGAGCTGTGGTTTTATTTAGAGCTGCTCCATCGTGTTGTGCTGTGCTGCGAGACACCAGTGCTACCCCTGGATACCGGCCGCCCTTGTCGCCCCTCCCTAAATCCGGCTGTGACGATAAAGTGCATATCGTTTAGTGTGTATGCTACGAATGATGAACGGCGAACAACCCCTATGAAATTCCTCCTATCCAGTAGTTGGCAAACCCTGGTGTCGGATGACTCCTGTATATCGTTGGTCATTTGTAAAAATCGCTCAGTGTGTACGCTCAATATCCTTTGTCCGGGACTCCAGGAAGTTCAAGAGAAATCGCTCAACGATACTGCTCATGGAGCATATCATCTAGTGTGTACGCACCTTAAGTCTTGTTTGGCCGCAAGAAAATAGGATTTTAGTACCTACCGGTAAATCCTTTTCTCCTAGTCCGCAGAGGATGCTGGGGACTCCAAAAGGACCATGGGGTATAGATGGGATCTGCAGGAGCTTGGGCACACTGAAAAGACTGACTGGGTGTGAACTGGCTCCTCCCTCTATGCCCTCCTCCAGACCTCAGTTATAGGAACTGTGCCCAGGAGAGACGGACATTTCGAGGAAAGGATTTTTGTTTAAACTAAGGGCGTGAAACATACCAGCCCACACCACAAACATACCGTACAACCGGAGTAACAGTAAACCAGATAACAGTATGAATTAACAACAGCAACAAGCTGAAAACAACAAATACACAACCCGTGTGTAAACGAATTTAACCAGCAAGAATACACTGTAAGTAACAGTCCGCACTGGGATGGGTGCCCAGCATCCTCTACAGACTAGGAGAAAAGGATTTACCGGTAGGTACTAAAATCCTATTATCTGTTACGTCCTAGAGGATGCTGGGGACTCCAAAAGGACCATGGGGTCTATACCAAAGCTCCAGCACGGGTGGGAGAGTGCGGACGACTCTGCAGCACCGATTGAACAAACATGAGGTCCTCCTCAGCCAGGGTATCAAACTTGTAAAACTTAGCATAGGTGTTTGAACCTGACCACGTAGCTGCTCGGCAAAGCTGAAGTGCCGAGACCCCTCGGGCAGCCGCCCAAGACGAGCCCACTTTTCTGGTAGAATGGGCCTTTACTGACTTCGGCAACGGTAGCCCAGCCGAAGAATGAGCTTGCTGAATCGTATTACAAATCCAGCGTGCAATAGTTTGCTTAGAAGCAGGATTTCCAATCTTGTTGGAAGCATACAGAACAAACAAAGCCTCTGTTTTCCTGGTAAGAGCCGTTCTGGCGACGTAAATTTTCAAAGCTCTTACAACATCAAGAGACTTTGGAACTGCCACAGCATCTGTAGCCACAGGCACCACAATAGGTTGGTTAATGTGAAACGAAGAAACCACCTTCGGCAGAAATTGTTGACGAGTCCTCAATTCTGCTCTATCCGAATGGAAGATCAAATATGGACTCTTGTGAGATAAGGCCGCCAACTCTGACACTCACCTGGCAGACGCCAGAGCTAACAGCATGACTACCTTCCAAGTGAGAAACTTTAACTCAACCTTACGCAAAGGTTCAAACCAGGAAGACATAAGAAACTGCAAGAGCACTTCAAGATCCCATGGCGCCACAGGGGGCACAAACTGAGGATGGATATGCAGCAGTCCCTTCACAAAAGTCTGAAACTCTGGAAGGACAGCCAATTCCTTTTGAAAGAAAATAGATAAAGCCGAAATCTGCACTTTGATGGAACCCAATTTCAGGCCTGCATCGACTCCTGCCTGCAAAAAATGGAGAAACCGACCCAAGTGAAATTCCTCCGCAGGAGCAGTTTTGGTCTCACACCACGAAACATACTTTCTCCAAATACGATGATAATGTTTCGCCGTAACCTCCTTCCTAGCCTTAAGGAGAGTGGGAATGACCTCCCCTGGAATACTTTTTCGAGCTAAGATTTGGCGGTAAGTCCGGAAACACGCATGGTCCCTGCAATAACAGGTCCTCTGTTAGAGGAAGCGGCCAAGGATCTTCCACAAGTAATTCCTGAAGATCCGGATACCAGGCCCATCGTGGCCAATCTGGAACGACAAGGATCGCCTGAACTCTTGCTCGTCGAATGATTCCCAGCACCTTTGGAATGAGAGGAAGCGGAGGGAACACATACACCAACTGAAATACCCACAGAGTCACCAGGGTGTCTACTGCACTGGCTTGGGGGTCCCTTGACCTGGAACAATATCGCGGAAGCTTCTTGTTGAGGCGAGACGCCATCATGTCGATCAGCGGAATTCCCCAACGTTTCGTCACTTCTGCAAATACCTCTTGGTGAAGAGCCCACTCTCCCGGATGGAGATCGTGTCTGCTGGGGAAGTCTGCTTCCCAGTTGTCCACTCCCGGAAGGAAGACTGCTGACAGAGCGTTCACGTGCTGTTCCGCCCAGCGAAGGATTCTTGTGGCCTCCGCCATAGCCGCCCTGCTCCTTGTTCCGCCTTGACGGTTTATATGCGCCACCGCTGTTATGTTGTCCGACTGTATCAGGACAGGTCGACCCTGAAGAAGGCTCTTTGCTTGTACCAGGCAGTTGTAAATGGCTCTTAACTCGAGAACATTTATGTGAAGACAAGATTCCTGGAGCGACCATTTCCCCTGGAAATTTCTTCCTTTGGTGACTGCGCCCCAGCCTCGGAGACTTGCATCTGTTGTCAGTAGAACCCAGTCCTGGATTCCGAACCGGCGCCCTCCTAGGAGGTGGGAACTCTGTAGCCACCACAGGAGAGAAATCCTGGCCCTGGAAGATAGACTTATCTTCCGGTGCATGTGCAGGTGAGACCCGGACCATTTGCTCAGCAGATCCCACTGAAACACCCGGGCATGAAACCTGCCAAACGGAATGGCTTCGTACACCGCAACCATTTTCCCCAGAACCCGAGTACATTGATGAATCGACACACTCGACGGCCTCAGAAGCTCCCTGACCATCATCTGCATTTCCAGAGCTTTGTCTTCCGGAAGACACTCTCCGTAACTCCGTGTCTAGAATCATGCACAGAAAGGGCAGCCGAGTGGTCGGAATCAACTGAGACTTTGGCAAATTTAGCACCCAACCGTGTTGTCGCAGAACCGACAGAGACAAATCCACCTTTCTCAACAACCGCTCCTTGGACCTCGCCTTTATCAGGAGATCGTCCAAGTACAGGATAATTGTAACCCCTTGCTTGCGAAGGAGAACCATCATTTCCGCCATGACTTTGGTGAAAATCCTCGGGGCCATGGAAAGCCCAAACGGCAACGTCTGAAATTGGTAATGAGAATCCTGTATCGCAAACCTGAGGAAGGCTTGATGCGGAGAATATATCGGGAGGTGTAAGTAGGCATCCTTTATGTCGATTGACGCCATAAAATCCCACCCTTCTAGGCTGGAAATCACAGCTCGAAGAGATTCCATCTTGAACTTGAAAACTTTCGAATATGGATTGAGGGATTTTAGGTTCAGAATCGGTCTGACCGAACCGTCCGGTTACGGTACAACAAAGAGGCTTGAGTAGAACCTCTCCCCCTGTTGGGACGGGGGAACGGAAACAATGACCCTCTGTTGACACAACTTTTGTATTGCTGCCTTCACCACCTCCCTGTCCAGAAGAGACACTGGTAAGGCCAAAATGAAAAACCGGTGAGGGGGCAATCTCCTGAAAGTCCAGCTTGTATCCCTGAGATACTATATCCAGGACCCAAGGGTCCAGGCCTGATTGAACCCAGACCTGACTGAAGATCCGCAGACGGCCCCCCACCGGTCCGGACTCCCCCAGGGAAGCCCCAGCATCATGCGGTGCACTTGGTAGAGGCAGGGGAGGACTTTTGGTCCTGGGCGCCTGATACTGCAGTCGACTTTCTTCCCCTTCCTCTACCCTTTGAAGCGAGGAAGGACGAACCTTTTCCATGCTTGTATTTATTTGGACGAAAGGACCGCATCTGCTGATGTGTGCCTTCTTCTGTTGCATGGGAACATAAGGAAGAAAAGATGACTTACCCGCCGTCGCGGTAGACACCAGGTCAGCTAAGCCGTCACCAAACAAGACACTACCTTTGAAGGGGAGAGCTTCCATAGCTCTCTTGGAGTCGGCATCAGCATTCCATTGATGGATCCACTGAGCCCTCCTGGCCGAGATCGCCATGGCATTGGCCCTTGATCCCAAGAGACCAACATCCCTTGCTGCATCCTTCAGGTAATCTGCAGCGTCCTTGATATAACCAAGAGTCAAAAATAAGAATTTACTTACCGATAATTCTATTTCTCATAGTCCGTAGTGGATGCTGGGGACTCCGTAAGGACCATGGGGAATAGCGGCTCCGCAGGAGACTGGGCACATCTAAAGAAAGCTTTAGGACTAACTGGTGTGCACTGGCTCCTCCCCCTATGACCCTCCTCCAAGCCTCAGTTAGGATACTGTGCCCGGACGAGCGTACACAATAAGGAAGGATTTTGAATCCCGGGTAAGACTCATACCAGCCACACCAATCACACCGTATAACTTGTGATCTGAACCCAGTTAACAGTATGATAACAGAGGAGCCTCTGAAAAGATGGCTCCCAACAATAATAACCCGATTTTTGTAACAATAACTATGTACAAGTATTGCAGACAATCCGCACTTGGGATGGGCGCCCAGCATCCACTACGGACTATGAGAAATAGAATTATCGGTAAGTAAATTCTTATTTTCTCTAACGTCCAAAGTGGATGCTGGGGACTCCGTAAGGACCATGGGGATTATACCAAAGCTCCCAAACGGGCGGGAGAGTGCGGATGACTCTGCAGCACCGAATGAGAGAACTCCAGGTCCTCCTCAGCCAGGGTATCAAATTTGTAGAATTTAGCAAACGTGTTTGCCCCTGACCAAGTAGCTGCTCGGCAAAATTGTAAAGCCGAGACCCCTCGGGCAGCCGCCCAAGATGAGCCCACTTTCCTTGTGGAACGGGCTTTTACAGATTTTAGCTGTGGCAGGCCTGCCACAGAATGTGCAAGCTAAATTGTACTACAAATCCAACGAGCAATAGTCTGCTTAGAAGCAGGAGCACCCAGCTTGTTGGGTGCATACAGGATAAACAGCGAGTCAGATTTCCTGACTCCAGCCGTCCTGGAAATATTTTCAGGGCCCTGACAACATCCAGCAACTTGGATTCCTCCAAGTCCCTAGTAGCCGCAGGCACCACAATAGGTTGGTTCAGGTGAAAACGCTGGAACCACCTTAGGGAGAAACTGAGGACGAGTCCTCAATTCCGCCCTGTCCGAATGGAAAATCAGATAAGGGCTTTTACAGGATAAAGCCGCCAATTCTGACACGCGCCTGGCCCAGGCCAGGGCCAACAGCATGACCACTTTCCATGTGAGATATTTTAACTCCACAGATTTAAGTGGTTTAAACCAATGTGACTTTTGGAACCCAAACTACATTGAGATCCCAAATTGCCACTGGAGGCACAAAAGGAGGCTGTATATGCAGTACCCCTTTTACAAACGTCTAAACTTCAGGGACTGAAGCTAGTTCTTTTTTGGAAGAAAATTGACAGGGCCGAAATCTGAACCTTAATGGACCCCAATTTCAGGCCCGTAGACACTCCTGTTTGCAGGAAATGTAGGAATCGACCCAGTTGAATTTCCTCCGTCGGGCCTTACTGGCCTCGCACTACGCAACATATTTTCGCCAATTGCGGTGATAATGTTTTTGCGGTTACATCCTTCCTGGCTTTAGATCAGGATATGGATGACTTCATCCGGAATGCCTTTTTTCCTTCAGGATCCGGTGTTCAACCGGCATGCCGTCAAACGCAGCCGCGGTAAGTCTTGGAACAGACAGGGTCCTTGCTGGAGCAGGTCCCTTCTTAGAGGTAGAGGCCACGGATCCTCCGTGAGCATCTCTTGAAGTTCCGGTTACTAAGTCCTTCTTGGCCAATCCGGAGCCACGAATATAGTGCTTTCTCTTCTCCATCTTATCAATCTCAGTACCTTGGGTATGAGAGGCAGAGGAGGGAACACATACACTGACTGGTACACCCACGGTGTTACCAGAGCGTCTACAACTATTGCCTGAGGGTCTCTTGACCTGGCGCAATACCTGTCAAGTTTTTTAATCATGTGGACGACTTCTGGGTGAAGTCCCCACTCTCCCGGGTGGAGGTCGTGCTGAGGAAGTCTGCTTCCCAGTTGTCCACTCCCGGAATGAATACTGTTGACAGTGCTATCACATGATTTTCCGCCCAGCGAAGAATCCCTGCAGGTTCTGCCATTGCCCTCCTGCTTCTTGTGCCACCCTGTCTGTTTACGTGGGTGACTGCCATGATGTTGTCCGACTGGATCAACACCGGCTGACCTTGAAGCAGAGGTCTTGCTAAGCTTAGAGCATTGTAAATGGCCCTTAGCTTCAGGATATTTATGTGAAGTGATGTATCCAGGCTTGACCCTAAGCCCTGGATATTCCTTCCCTGTGTGACTGCTCCCCAGCCTCGCAGGCTGGCATCCGTGGTCACCAGGACCCAGTCCTGAATGCCGAATCTGCGGCCCTCTAGAAGATGAGCACTCTGCAACCACCACAGGATGGATACCCTTGTCCTTGGTGACAGGGTTATCCGCTGATGCATCTGAAAATGCGACCCGGACCATTTGTCCAGTAGGTTCCACTGGAAAGTTCTTGTGTGGAATCTAACGAATGGGATTGCTTCGTAGGAAGCCACCATTTTTACCCAGAACCCTTGTGCTTTGATGCACTGAGACTTGGTTCGGTTTTAGGAGGTTCCTGACTAGCTCGGATAACTCCCTGGCTTTCTCTTCCAGGAGAAACACCTTTTTTCTGGACTGTGTCCAGGAACATCCCTAGGAAACAGAAGACAAGTCGTCGGAACCAGCTGCGATTTTGGAATATTGAGAATCCAATCGTGCTGCCGCAACACTACCTGAGATAGTGCTACACCGACTTCCAACTGTATCTTACCCTTATCAGGGAATCGTCCAAGTAAGGGATAACTAAAATTCCCTTCCTTCGAAGGGATATAATTTCGGCCATTACCTTGGTAAAGACCCGGGGTGCCGTGGACCATCCCTACGGCAGCGTCTGAACTGATAGTGACAGTTCTGTACCATAATCTGAGGTACCCTTGGTGAGAAGGGTAAATTTTGACATGAAGGTAAGCATCCTTGATGTCCCGAGACATCATGTAGTCCCCTTCTTCCAGGTTCGCAATCACTGCTCTGAGTGACTCAATCTTGAATTTGAACCTCTGTATGTAAGTGTTCAAAGATTTTAGATTTAGAATCGGTCTCACCGAGCCGTCTGGCTTCGGTACCACAATAGTGTGGAATAATACCCCGTTCCCTGTTGCAGGAGGGGTACCTTGATTATCACCTGCTGGGAATACAGCTTGTGAATGGCTTCCAAAACTGCCTCCCTGTCAGAGGGAGACGTCGGTAAAGCCGACTTTTGGAAACGGCGAGGGGGAGACGTCTCGAATTCCAATATGTACCCTTGAGATATTACCTGAAGGATCCAGGGGTCTACTTGCGAGTGAGCCCACTGCGCACTGAAATTCATTGAGAACGGGCCCCCACCGTGCCTGAGCTTGTAAGGCCCTAGCGTCATACTGAGGGCTTGGCAGAGGCGGGAAAGGGTTTCTGTTCCTGGGAACTGGCTAATCTCTTCAGCCTTTTTCCTCTCCCTCTGTCACGAGCAGAAAAGAGGAACCTTTTGTCCGCTTGCCAACAAAGGACTGCGCCTGATAATACGGCGTCTTATTTTGAGAGGCGACCTGGGGTACAAACGTGGATTTCCCAGTTGTTGCCGTGGCCACCAGGTCTAAAAGACCGACCCCAAATGTCCCTTTTCAAAGGCAATACTTCCAAATGCCGTTTGGAATCAGCATCACCTGACCATTTTACTGGTAGAATTGGACAACGCACTTATACTTGATGCCAGTCGGCAAATATTCCGCTGTGCATCATGCATATATAGAAATGCATCTTTTAAATGCTCTATAGGCAATAATATACTATCCTTATCTAGGATATCAATATTTCCAGTCAGGGAATCCGACCATGCCAACCCAGCACTGCACCTCCAGGCTGAGGCGATTGCTGGTCGCAGTATAACACCAGTATGTGTGTGAATACATTTTTGGATACCCTCCTGCTTTCTATCAGCAGGATCCTTAAGGGCGGCCATCTCATGAGAGGGTAGAGCCCTTGTTCTTACTAGAGATGAGCGGATTCGGTTTTACTCGGTTTTACTCGGTTCTCAAAACCGAATCTTATTGGCTCACGGATGTCACGTGTTGTGGATAGCCAATAAGATGCGGTTTTGAGAACCGAGTAAAACCGAGTAAAACCGAATCCGCTCATCTCTAGTTCTTACAAGCGTGTGAGCGCCTTATCCCCCCTAGGGGGTGTTTCCCAACGCACCCTAACCTCTGGCGGGAAAGGGTATACAGCCAATACTTTTTAAGAAATTATCAATTGTTATCGGGGGGAAACCCACGCATCATCACACACCTCATTTTATTTCTCAGATTCAGGAAAACTACAGGTAGTTTTTCCCTCACCGAACATAATACCCCTTTTTGGTGGTACTCGTATTATCAGAAATGTATAAAACATTTTCCATTGTCTCAATCATGTAACGTGTGGCCCTACTGGAAATCACGGTTGTCTCTTCACCGTCGACACAGGAGTCAGTATCCGTGTCGGCGTCTGTATCTGCCATCTGAGGTAACGGGCGCTTTAGAGCCCCTGACGGCCTATGAGACGTCTGGACAGGCACAAGCTGAGTAGCCGGCTGTCTCATGTCAACCACTGTTTTTTTATACAGAGCTGACACTGTCACGTAATTTTCAACAGTACATCCACTCAGGTGTCGACCCCCTAGGTGGTGACATCACTGTTACAGACACTCTGCTCCGTCTCCACATCATTTTTCTCCTCATACATGTTGACACAAACGTACCGACACACAGCACACACACAGGGAATGCTCTGATAGAGGACAGGACCCCACTAGCCCTTTGGGGAGACAGAGGGAGAGTATGCCAGCACACACCAGAGCGCTATATATATATATATATATATATATATATACAGGGATAACCTTATATAAGTGTTTTTCCCCTTATAGCTGCTGTATGTTTTAATACTGCGCCTAATTAGTGCCCCCCTCTCTTTTTTTAACCCTTTCTGTAGTGTAGTGACTGCAGGGAAGAGCCAGGGAGCTTCCCTCCAACTGAGCTGTGAGGGAAAATGGCGCCAGTGTGCTGAGGAGATAAGGCCGCCGAAAAGGGGGCGGAGCCTATCTCCCGTTTTTCTGTATATTCTGGCAGGGGTTAAATGCATCCATATAGCCCAGGAGCTATATGTGATGTATTTTTTGCCATGTAAGGTATTTTTATCATGTTTTATTGCGTCTCAGGGTGCCCCCCCCCAGCGCCCTGCACCCTCAGTGACCGGAGTATGAAGTGTGCTGAGAGCAATGGCGCACAGCTGCAGTGCTGTGCGCTACCTTATTGAAGACAGGAACGTCTTCTGCCGCCGATTTTTCCGGACCTCTTCGCTCTTTTGGCTCTGTAAGGGGGCCGGCGGCGCGGCTCCGGGACCCATCCAGGCTGGGCCTGTGTTCGTCCCTCTGGAGCTAATGTCCAGTAGCCAAGAAGCCCAATCCACTCTGCACGCAGGGGAGTTCGCTTCTTCTCCCCTTAGTCCCTCGATGCAGTGAGCCTGTTGCCAGCAGGTCTCACTGAAAATAACAAACCTAAACTAAAACTTTCACTAAGAAGCTCAGGAGAGCCCCTAGTGTGCACCCTTCTCGTCGGGCACAGAAATCTAACTGAGGCTTGGAGGAGGGTCATAGGGGGAGGAGCCAGTGCACACCAGTTAGTCCTAAAGCTTTCTTTAGATGTGCCCAATCTCCTGCGGAGCCGCTATTCCCCATGGTCCTTACGGAGTCCCCAGCATCCACTTAGGACGTTAGAGAAAGAACATTATCTTTATCAAGGGTATCCATATCAGCAGCTAAATTCTCAGCCCATTTAGCAATAGCACTACTCACCCATACCGACGCCACAGCAGGTCTGAGCAATGCAACCGTATTAGCGAAAATGGACTTCAGAGAAGTCTCCAGCTTGCGATCCGCCGGATCCTCGAGAGCAGCCGTGTCAGGGGACGGAAGCGCCACCTTCTTAGACAAACGGGATAGAGCCTTGTCGACATTCGGGGACGACTCCCATTTTTCCCTGTCATCAGAGGGGAAAGGATACGCCATGAAAATCCTCTTGGGAATCTGCCACCTCTTGTCCGGTGATTCCCAAGCCTTTTCACAAAGAGTATTCATTTCATGAGAGGGGGGAAACTTCACCTCAGGTGTTTTCCCTTTGAACAAACAAATCCTTGTTTCCTGCACCGCAGGTTCGTCAGAAATATGTAAAAACCTTAATAGCCACAAACATGTAACTGAATACTCTTAACTAACCGTGGGGATAAAGCAACCTCAGTGAAGTCGACATCGGAATCAGAATCCGTGTCGGTATCCGTATCTACCAACTGGGTAAACGACCGCTTTTGCGACCCTGATGGGGTCTGCACCTGAGACAAAGCATCCTCCATGGATTTCCTCCACACCTTTGTCTGAGACTCCGATTTATCTTATCTTTTAGACAATGAGGCCACATTTGTATTAAGTGTACTTAACATTGTAAGCAAATCAGGTGTCGGCTGCGCCGACAGAGCCAACTCCAGACCCGCATCTGCGCCCCCAGCAACCTCCTCCAGGGAGTAACACTCAGCTTCAGACATGCCGACACGTAGTACAGACACACACACACTGCCTCAGCTAGGGGACAGACCCACAAGGAAGCCTGGATAGAAAAACACAGAGGGAGTATGCCAGCTCACACCCCAGCGCCCATATATCCCACCAGACAATATATGTGTAAAGCGCTGCTTGTAACTACAATAATTATGCACCAAATATCTGTGCCCCCCCCCCCTCCCGATTTGCTCCCTGTTACTTGAAGTGGAGCTTGGAGGTCCCGGGCCAGCGTCTCATGCAGCGGCTGTGGATGAGAGAAAATGGCGCTGGTGAGCTGTGCGGCTAAGCCCCGCCCCTTCCCGGCGCACTTCAGCCCGCTAGAATTTAAAATGAAAATGCTGGCGGGGGTATGGAAAACGGTGCCCGGGCACCGAAAATGCCTTCTGCCAGCCTGCAAGACCCAGTAACATGCTGCCCAGGGCGCTCCCCCCCAGCGCCCTGCACCCGCAAGTGCCGTTGGTGAAGTGTGTGGGAGCATGGAGCGCAGCGCTACCGCTGCGCTGTACCTCGTTACTGAAGTCTTCTGCCGTCACTGAAGTCTTCTGCCTGCTGCATACTCACCCGGCTTCTGTCTTCTGCCTTCTGTGAGGGGGGTGACGGCGCGGCTCCGGGAACAAGCAGCTAGGCGAACCAAGTGATCGAACCCTCTGGAGCTAATGGTGTCCAGTAGCCTAAGAAGCAGAGCCCTAAAATAAGTAGAAGTAGGTCTGACTTCTCTCCCCTCAGTCCCTCGATGCAGGGAGCCTGTAGCCAGCAGGTCTCCCTGAAAATAAAAAACCTAACAAAAAGTATTTTCTAGAGAAACTCAGGAGAGCTCCCCTAGTGAGTGTCCAGTCAGTCCTGGGCACAAAGTCTAACTGAGGTCTGGAGGAGGGGCATAGAGGGAGGAGCCAGTTCACACCCAGTCAAAGTCTTTTCAGTGTGCCCAAGCTCCTGCGGATCCAGTCTATACCCCATGGTCCTTTTGGAGTCCTCAGCATCCTCTAGGACGTAAGAGAAAAATAAAAAGTCTTATATGCAATTATTATGGGTTGGGTATGGCTTACCAGTGGTCAGCATCCCAACGCCGGGATTCAGCGGGGGGCAAGTGCAACAAAGCCCCTAGGAGCCTCGCTGCGCTCGCCACAGGTCCTATTCCCACTCTATTGGTGTTGAGGACACCCACAGAGTGGGAATAGTCCCTGCTAATCGGCATGCCAACTGTCGGGACTCGGATCGGGCGGGATGTGGGGGTTGGTATTGTGACCGGCGGTCTCCTGACCGCCTGGTCACATAACTACATCCCATTATTACATATTATGTACCCTCCATTCCCTGCAGGATGTGTCCACTTTATTTCATCACTAATAATATATATCACACATTATAACAAATTATCCCCCTCTATGTATGCGATTTCCCCATCTGCTGCCTCTGTCCCCATGTAGGTAATATCAGAATAAATACCATGCACCAAACAGTCTGATATTTATAAGCAAACTGTGAAAATCTGCATATGAACATAAAATAAGAGTCTTTGTATGCCAGGAACAGCTACTGTATATGGCACAACTGTAACAACAGTGTATGAGGACACATCTGTATATACTGTATTGCTTACGGATGGTAAAATATATATATATATATATATATATATATATATATATATATATATATATATATATATATATATATATATAAATGTCAGTGGAAGAAACCGCACTCATTTCCTTGTAAAAGTCAGGTGCTGCAATCTCATATTGCAAACATAAAACCTCCTGTGTAAAGCACACTGTTGAAAGCAGCCTATCCACATAGAGACCAGCACACCAATTAGATGCAAAAATATTTTAGTGAAGAAATTCAAACAGTTCATCAATAAAATTCAAAATAGCAGCAGTTGGTGAAAAATATTGTAGATAAATACATGATAGCAGCTTCAAACCAAGGAACTTATCTGGTCAGCTCATGGATGCATTGTCCTGTAGTGATAAGCCCGACAGCTGTTTCGGTGTATAACCACCTTCCTCAAGGGCTCCACAACAATAGGCCACATAGTTGCTGCTTAAATAGCCAAGGTGCCCGTCATCAATATCCTGACACTCCGCACATGTGACGACTCTCTCATCCGTCCACCCGTGCCACACCATCTCTCTCAATGGCGCCGCCGTGAACCGCACGCCATCCGGCTATGGAACGCACTTCCGGTTCCGGTCTAGGCGCTCACAGTGTTATCCGTGGAGAAACACTGCCGTTTGCATCGCATGGTCCGTGCCACTTCTGTAACACGCCAGCAAATGCTACATAGCAGGTCTCATTACACGGAGGCTAGTCAGTCACTGGACTCAAAATGCATTTACATCATTCACACCGGGGGAATGGTTCCAAATCTGGGTTCCATTGCAATTTCCCCTGAACAACTGCTGACATTAATTTGTATATCCAGACAATATTATGAAAGAGAATTCAGGTTGGCAACCAGGGTTTTTGGATTACCGGGTCATCACACAGTGACAGATGTCAGTGATGCCTGACAGGCACCATATGGCTATTATATAGATAGGAATCACTTGATAAACAACCATCAAAGGGAACATTGTGATATGACAGAGTAGTGTAACCACAAGGAAAAAATTATTATCATTATTGTATGATCAAAGTATTATGATTAAACGCTCATAATATCCATAGCTCAAATACACATGAGGACAATCAAATGGGCATAAACATCCAATAGAGTCTAGAAAATACAAAAAAATAATTTTGCAAAAAAATCAATATAAAAATATCAATGAATCAATCAATCACGGCCTCCTATGCAAGCAGTCCTCCTCTAAATCTTATAGAAAGACATTCAAATTTAGTTCCTCATTGAGGCCTCCCGGGTAAACTGTATCAAATTTGTATATTAGTTCACACTCCCGTTGGAGTAAAAGTTTATTGCGGTCTCCTCCCCTCTTTAGCGGTCTCACTTGGTCCAAGGGCATGAATTTGAAGTCCTTGAGTGTGTGGCCAGCTTCAAAAAAATGCTTTGCCACTGGTGGTGTACTCTGGTCAATTTTAGACATGGCTTTTTTGATGGAAGAACGATGCATTCCAATCCTTTCTTTTAGCATCCGGATGGTTTTACCAATATAAATTAATTGGCAAGGGCAAATAATTAAATAGATCACATATTTGCTGTCACACGTCATGTGTTGCCGTAACAGATGTTTAACGCCAGTCTTTGGATGCATAAAGAAATCTCCTGTTAGTAAGTGTCTACAATTGACACATCTCCCACATTGGTATGAGCCTGTCTTGAGGGATAACCAATTCTGTTGAGCTGCTGTCGGGCTTATATCAGAGAATGTTAATTGATCTTTTAAATTCCTGCTGCGTTTATATGCAAACAATGGTCTGTTTTTACAAAAGTCACTCATGATGGGATCAGACTCTAGTATATGCCAATGTTTCAATATCGTGTCTCTCAAATGCCGAGAAGCTATTGAAAATGTGCTAGGAAAAATCAATCTGTTAATTTGCTTATCCTTGTTCCCACCAGCCAACAGCGTTTCCCTATCCAGGGTCAGACACTTTCGTATCGCGTCGTCCACATCACTTCTATTATAGCCCCGTTGGACAAAATCAGACCCCATTTTATGAAGAGCTTCATCCAAAAGAGCAGGATCAGATGTTATCCTGACAATTCGTGACAGTTGTGCAAAGGGCAAGCCCATTTTTAATGGTTTGGGGTGAAAGCTTTCTGCTAATAGTACTGTGTTTTTATCAGTGCTTTTCTTAAAAATAGAGGTCTCAAATTTTCCTTCCCGGATAGAAATTGCTACATCAAGGAAATCTATATTGGAGGAGCTGCTTGCACAGATGAGCTTAATGGTGCCCGTAAGACTACTGAGATGTGAAACAAACTCATTGAGGCTTATTAGATCCCCAGTCCATACCATAAAGATATCATCAATAAATCGAGCGAAAAACGCTATATATGAAGAAAATTTGATGTTATTTAAAAAATTAATCTTTTCATATTCATGCATGAATAAATTAGCGTATGCTGGGGCCATATTAGACCCCATCGCTGTTCCACGCAATTGTAAATAAAATGTATTCTCAAACAAAAAATAATTTTTGTGTAAAATTATATCAATCAACAATAAAAAAAATTCAATTGCGGGACCTTTATAGTATGGACTGGAAACAATGGATCTCTTAATGGCCTCTATACCCTCTGTATGACCTATATTTGTGTACAAGCTTACAATATCACACGTGACAAGAAGACATCCTGGTGGAGGATTTCCAAAAGATCTTAATTTGATCAAAAAATCTGTTGTATCCTTCAAAACAGTGGGGGTATTGAGAACTAGGGCTTGGAGAAAAAAGTCAACATACTGTGATAAACTTTGACAAAGGGAGCCTCTTGAAGAAATAATAGGCCTCCCTGGGGGCTTTTCCAAAGATTTATGAATCTTGGGCAAGATGTATAATAATGGAGTAATGGGATTATCTTGTGTCAAAAAACTAGCTGTGTTCTCATCAATCCAACCATTACCCAATCCTAAAGCTATAACAGCATCTATCTCCTTTTTGTATCCAAAAGTAGGATCATATAATAACTTTTTATAACAGACAGGATCCTCCAGTTGTCTGTTCACCTCTGCAATATAGTCAACACGATTAAGAACCACCACCCCTCCTCCCTTATCTGCGGCCCGAATAATAATTGAGTCATTACCTCTCAGACTCAAAATGGCTTGTTGTTCCTCCTTGGTGATATTATTATAGGAGCGTTTTTGCTTTTTAATAAAAGGGATGGTGTCTTGTTTGACCAATCTCATAAAAGTGTTAATTGACGGATTAGTACATGGGGGATCAAACGTACTCTTGCCACGAAATGGTAATTTAGGCTCGTCTGTCTGTGTTTGCTTAGCAAAAAAGTTTTTTAATTTCAATTGTCTGTGAAATTTCAATTTCCTTGATGTAGCAATTTCTATCCGGGAAGGAAAATTTGAGACCTCTATTTTTAAGAAAAGCACTGATAAAAACACGGTACTATTAGCAGAAAGCTTTCACCCCAAACCATTAAAAATGGGCTTGCCCTTTGCACAACTGTCACGAATTGTCAGGATAACATCTGATCCTGCTCTTTTGGATGAAGCTCTTTATAAAATGGGGTCTGATTTTGTCCAACGGGGCTATAATAGAAGTGATGTGGACGACGCGATACGAAAGTGTCTGACCCTGGATAGGGAAACGCTGTTGGCTGGTGGGAACAAGGATAAGCAAATCAACAGATTGATTTTTCCTAGCACATTTTCAATAGCTTCTCGGCATTTGAGAGACACGATATTGAAACATTGGCATATACTAGAGTCTGATCCCATCATGAGTGACTTTTGTAAAAACAGACCATTGTTTGCATATAAACGCAGCAGGAATTTAAAAGATCAATTAACATTCTCTGATATAAGCCCGACAGCAGCTCAACAGAATTGGTTATCCCTCAAGACAGGCTCATACCAATGTGGGAGATGTGTCAATTGTAGACACTTACTAACAGGAGATTTCTTTATGCATCCAAAGACTGGCGTTAAACATCTGTTACGGCAACACATGACGTGTGACAGCAAATATGTGATCTATTTAATTATTTGCCCTTGCCAATTAATTTATATTGGTAAAACCATCCGGATGCTAAAAGAAAGGATTGGAATGCATCGTTCTTCCATCAAAAAAGCCATGTCTAAAATTGACCAGAGTACACCACCAGTGGCAAAGCATTTTTTTGAAGCTGGCCACACACTCAAGGACTTCAAATTCATGCCCTTGGACCAAGTGAGACCGCTAAAGAGGGGAGGAGACCGCAATAAACTTTTACTCCAACGGGAGTGTGAACTAATATACAAATTTGATACAGTTTACCCGGGAGGCCTCAATGAGGAACTAAATTTGAATGTCTTTCTATAAGATTTAGAGGAGGACTGCTTGCATAGGAGGCCGTGATTGATTGATTCATTGATATTTTTATATTGATTTTTTTGCAAAATTATTTTTTTGTATTTTCTAGACTCTATTGGATGTGTATGCCCATTTGATTGTCCTCATGTGTATTTGAGCTATGGATATTATGAGCGTTTAATCATAATACTTTGATCATACAATAATGATAATAATTTTTTCCTTGTGGTTACACTACTCTGTCATATCACAATGTTCCCTTTGATGGTTGTTTATCAAGTGATTCCTATCTATATAATAGCCATATGGTGCCTGTCAGGCATCACTGACATCTGTCACTGTGTGATGACCCGGTAATCCAAAAACCCTGGTTGCCAACCTGAATTCTCTTTCATAATATTGTCTGGATATACAAATTAATGTCAGCAGTTGTTCAGGGGAAATTGCAATGGAACCCAGATTTGGAACCATTCCCCCGGTGTGAATGATGTAAATGCATTTTGAGTCCAGTGACTGACTAGCCTCCGTGTAATGAGACCTGCTATGTAGCATTTGCTGGCGTGTTACAGAAGTGGCACGGACCATGCGATGCAAACGGCAGTGTTTCTCCACGGATAACACTGTGAGCGCCTAGACCGGAACCGGAAGTGCGTTCCATAGCCGGATGGCGTGCGGTTCACGGCGGCGCCATTGAGAGAGATGGTGTGGCACGGGTGGACGGATGAGAGAGTCGTCACATGTGCGGAGTGTCAGGATATTGAAGACGGGCACCTTGGCTATTTAAGCAGCAACTATGTGGCCTATTGTTGTGGAGCCCTTGAGGAAGGTGGTTATACACCGAAACAGCTGTCGGGCTTATCACTACAGGACAATGCATCCATGAGCTGACCAGATAAGTTCCTTGGTTTGAAGCTGCTATCATGTATTTATCTACAATATTTTTCACCAACTGCTGCTATTTTGAATTTTATTGATGAACTGTTTGAATTTCTTCACTAAAATATTTTTGCATCTAATTGGTGTGCTGGTCTCTATGTGGATAGGCTGCTTTCAACAGTGTGCTTTACACAGGAGGTTTTATGTTTGCAATATGAGATTGCAGCACCTGACTTTTACAAGGAAATGAGTGCGGTTTCTTCCACTGACATTTATGTAATTACACTACGTGAAACCTGCACCTTAAGTGTTTGAATTTATTCAACATTTTTTCTTTTTTCTCTCAAAGAAAATCTTGGTGTTTGATACACATTTACAGCTTAAATTAATTGTTGGAGTCACTATTAAGCAATATGGATCTGGATGCAAGTGACTTGGCAGGCACAAAACGTTTTTTAGAAAAGGATATTACTAAAATCCTATTTTCCAACACAGACTCTCTGAAATTTGATGTTGATAGTCCAGCTGAGATTTATGCTGACCTACTAAAAATGAAAAAGCGACAAGTGGAGCTTGAACTTCATGGCCTTACACTTTCACAATACCACAAGGAAAAATGTAGCTTTAGGATAAAGAATCAGCCAACCATTGGCAGGAATAACAAAGATTTTTGTAAACAATGGTGCCACATTTTAAATCAGTGTAGTCTGGACTTAATGGTGCTTGTAATTCAACAGGTCAACAATGACATCCAGATCCTGGAGAAGGATATATTGAGATGTGAAACAGGGGGTTTAGAATTGTTAAAATCTGATTCAACCTCAGAATGGCTCAGTAAATTAGAGAGTAATATATCTACTTTTAGAACAGAATTGTTAACTTTTAAAAAAAAAAAATATAAAAAAGTTAGGGAAGACTACAAGGAACTTAGAGTTTACCCGTGGGTGTTTCACCAGGGAAATACACGACAGTGGAAACCTAGAATGGAGGGCAGAAAAAAGTTTGATAGACCATACACGGATATTGAATCCCACACATCTGATTCTGACCAGTCTGCATCGAATAGTGATCCTTTTTTAAAGGACGGTACACTGGCCAGAACCAGGAACAAAAAATATCAAAACGCTGCAGGAGGGGCGGGTACAAGAACAGGCATAGCAAGAGAAGCTGTGGGCAAAGGTCAAAGGAAATGACAGTTTTTAATCTCTCAGATTACACACTGACAGAGGCCGAATCTGATGTATTGGCCAAGGGTCTGTCTTTTGTACAGACCTACAGACAAAGGGCCTTTGACTGTGAAGTTGAATTACATAAATTTCACAGACAATTGAAATTAAAAAACTTTTTTGCTAAGCAAACACAGACAGACGAGCCTAAATTACCATTTCGTGGCAAGAGTACGTTTGATCCCCCATGTACTAATCCATCAATTAACACTTTTATGAGATTGGTCAAACAAGACACCATCCCTTTTATTAAAAAGCAAAAACGCTCCTATAATAATATCACCAAGGAGGAACAACAAGCCATTTTGAGTCTGAGAGGTAATGACTCAATTATTATTCGGGCCGCAGATAAGGGAGGAGGGGTGGTGGTTCTTAATCGTGTTGACTATATTGCAGAGGTGAACAGACAACTGGAGGATCCTGTCTGTTATAAAAAGTTATTATATGATCCTACTTTTGGATACAAAAAGGAGATAGATGCTGTTATAGCTTTAGGATTGGGTAATGGTTGGATTGATGAGAACACAGCTAGTTTTTTGACACAAGATAATCCCATTACTCCATTATTATACATCTTGCCCAAGATTCATAAATCTTTGGAAAAGCCCCCAGGGAGGCCTATTATTTCTTCAAGAGGCTCCCTTTGTCAAAGTTTATCACAGTATGTTGACTTTTTTCTCCAAGCCCTAGTTCTCAATACCCCCACTGTTTTGAAGGATACAACAGATTTTTTGATCAAATTAAGATCTTTTGGAAATCCTCCACCAGGATGTCTTCTTGTCACGTGTGATATTGTAAGCTTGTACACAAATATAGGTCATACAGAGGGTATAGAGGCCATTAAGAGATCCATTGTTTCCAGTCCATACTATAAAGGTCCCGCAATTGAATTTTTTTTATTGTTGATTGATATAATTTTACACAAAAATTATTTTTTGTTTGAGAATACATTTTATTTACAATTGCGTGGAACAGCGATGGGGTCTAATATGGCCCCAGCATACGCTAATTTATTCATGCATGAATATGAAAAGATTAATTTTTTAAATAACATCAAATTTTCTTCATATATAGCGTTTTTCGCTCGATTTATTGATGATATCTTTATGGTATGGACTGGGGATCTAATAAGCCTCAATGAGTTTTTCACACATCTCAATAGTCTTACGGGCACCATTAAGCTCACCTGTGCAAGCAGCTCCTCCAATATAGATTTCCTTGATGTAGCAATTTCTATCCGGGAAGGAAAATTTGAGACCTCTATTTTTAAGAAAAGCACTGATAAAAACACGGTACTATTAGCAGAAAGCTTTCACCCCAAACCATTAAAAATGGGCTTGCCCTTTGCACAACTGTCACGAATTGTCAGGATAACATCTGATCCTGCTCTTTTGGATGAAGCTCTTCATAAAATGGGGTCTGATTTTGTCCAACGGGGCTATAATAGAAGTGATGTGGACGACGCGATACGAAAGTGTCTGACCCTGGATAGGGAAACGCTGTTGGCTGGTGGGAACAAGGATAAGCAAATCAACAGATTGATTTTTCCTAGCACATTTTCAATAGCTTCTCGGCATTTGAGAGACACGATATTGAAACATTGGCATATACTAGAGTCTGATCCCATCATGAGTGACTTTTGTAAAAACAGACCATTGTTTGCATATAAACGCAGCAGGAATTTAAAAGATCAATTAACATTCTCTGATATAAGCCCGACAGCAGCTCAACAGAATTGGTTATCCCTCAAGACAGGCTCATACCAATGTGGGAGATGTGTCAATTGTAGACACTTACTAACAGGAGATTTCTTTATGCATCCAAAGACTGGCGTTAAACATCTGTTACGGCAACACATGACGTGTGACAGCAAATATGTGATCTATTTAATTATTTGCCCTTGCCAATTAATTTATATTGGTAAAACCATCCGGATGCTAAAAGAAAGGATTGGAATGCATCGTTCTTCCATCAAAAAAGCCATGTCTAAAATTGACCAGAGTACACCACCAGTGGCAAAGCATTTTTTTGAAGCTGGCCACACACTCAAGGACTTCAAATTCATGCCCTTGGACCAAGTGAGACCGCTAAAGAGGGGAGGAGACCGCAATAAACTTTTACTCCAACGGGAGTGTGAACTAATATACAAATTTGATACAGTTTACCCGGGAGGCCTCAATGAGGAACTAAATTTGAATGTCTTTCTATAAGATTTAGAGGAGGACTGCTTGCATAGGAGGCCGTGATTGATTGATTCATTGATATTTTTATATTGATTTTTTTGCAAAATTATTTTTTTGTATTTTCTAGACTCTATTGGATGTGTATGCCCATTTGATTGTCCTCATGTGTATTTGAGCTATGGATATTATGAGCGTTTAATCATAATACTTTGATCATACAATAATGATAATAATTTTTTCCTTGTGGTTACACTACTCTGTCATATCACAATGTTCCCTTTGATGGTTGTTTATCAAGTGATTCCTATCTATATAATAGCCATATGGTGCCTGTCAGGCATCACTGACATCTGTCACTGTGTGATGACCCGGTAATCCAAAAACCCTGGTTGCCAACCTGAATTCTCTTTCATAATATTGTCTGGATATACAAATTAATGTCAGCAGTTGTTCAGGGGAAATTGCAATGGAACCCAGATTTGGAACCATTCCCCCGGTGTGAATGATGTAAATGCATTTTGAGTCCAGTGACTGACTAGCCTCCGTGTAATGAGACCTGCTATGTAGCATTTGCTGGCGTGTTACAGAAGTGGCACGGACCATGCGATGCAAACGGCAGTGTTTCTCCACGGATAACACTGTGAGCGCCTAGCCCGGAACCGGAAGTGCGTTCCATAGCCGGATGGCGTGCGGTTCACGGCGGCGCCATTGAGAGAGATGGTGTGGCACGGGTGGACGGATGAGAGAGTCGTCACATGTGCGGAGTGTCAGGATATTGATGACGGGCACCTTGGCTATTTAAGCAGCAACTATGTGGCCTATTGTTGTGGAGCCCTTGAGGAAGGTGGTTATACACCGAAACAGCTGTCGGGCTTATCACTACAGGACAATGCATCCATGAGCTGACCAGATAAGTTCCTTGGTTTGAAGCTGCTATCATGTATTTATCTACAATATTTTTCACCAACTGCTGCTATTTTGAATTTTATTGATGAACTGTTTGAATTTCTTCACTAAAATATTTTTGCATCTAATTGGTGTGCTGGTCTCTATGTGGATAGGCTGCTTTCAACAGTGTGCTTTACACAGGAGGTTATATATATATATATATATACTGTCAAAGTCAGAAAAAAATGTCTCAATGCACGTTGCCATATTTGCACCGCACACTGGTCCGTGCTGCGCATGCGTATGCTCTCCCGTGGAAGCGCATACATGCAATAGCGTGCACTCGCACGCGCAGTATGCGCATTTACGGTAGAGTTTATGTGATCGTAGCGTGCGACTCATTAGTTACAAATGTTCACAATTAATGTAGTTTATAGATCATGATCCCTTTGATAGTTTCTGTAAGTTTGGTTAAAGTACAATGTCCCAGAGCTGAGGAATCCCTCTTTGCATCGTACGAAGGGTCTAACAGGAATCATATTGCAGTGTTTGGTACCCATCGGAAGAGTATTTAATTAGCAATATTCCGGTGTTGGTTTGGAGCGTATTAATCGCTCGTGCGAATAGTTATGGACATAAGAAGTTTATGTCCATTTCTATGATTTACACATACTCAGGTATGCGGCGGGAAACCCAGTTTCCCACCCACCTGAGCTGTTGGAAATCGTCACAGCCCACCTGTATGAATCACCCTATGACCTTTTGTTATGATGCAGGGCCGAATTCCTTCGGCCAATGGACAATGGGATTGTAGGGACTAGGAGATTGCATTGTGTGTGGGGCATAAATAGGCAGGCCGACCATATCCAAACTCACTCTCTCATCAACGGTTATCTGCTGATAATCGGGAGCTGGATATCGAGGCGCTGGCGATCATACCCTTTGTGCGTAAGTTCTCTCCATAATCATTGTCTTTCTGCGAGCCAATTTCTCTCTCTCTCTCTCTCTCTCTCTATCTCTCTCTCTCCTCTTTTCTCTTAAATACCTTATAGTATTATAGTATGGTATTGTATTTCATTTAGGTCAGCGTAGTATTGTCTTATTGTATTTATTGTTTAGTTCTGTGGTTAGGAGGTCTCTGTTATATTGTAGCGTATCATATGTACTGTTATCCCCTTTTACAAGTATATTAGATATAATACAGTTAATAGGCTTTGGAAACCTAAACCAGTATCTGTGTATTTTCTATAGTGATAAGTGTTCATTTGAGCGTCGGTGACGCTCATGCAGCTTTGTAGATAGTCAGGTTACACAAGGTTGCATTTACACCCTGTACTCACATTAAGGTATTCAGTGTATTCCATCGGTATAAGGTTTAACATAAAGGTATAGTGTTGTGAGCGTCTGCATCGCTGGTGACCTCCTCGTGGTCTCTAGCGTACGCTACGTTACAGCGAATCTTTCCCCTAGACATAACCAATAACGTGTCCTGTGATCCCTGGGCCGTGAGCGAACGTGACGCCTGAACGTCTCGCCTACGGCTGAGCGATCGTTACGCAACTAGCGTACCATTACGGTACTTCTTAAGTAAACAGCGTACAGTGTTCTTAGCTTCATAAAGGGTTGTTTATACGACAAAGGAATTTAGCATTGTCAATTGCGGGCTCGTCCGGTCCTTTTCACATCTGCACTAGGTAGATCAGCAGACATTATCCCTCCAGCAAAGGGTGGGAGGTTGTCTCACAGTGCTGACGGGATAAGCGTCTGCTTCGCTTAGACAAAGAGTGCTGAAGGAACCCGGTAACCGGAAGTAAGAACAAAACGCTTGTGTCTTTTTAAAACTGTTTATTTTTCTTTTGTCTTGCGTACGCATACATACCTGCATTTCTTTTCACTTGTGTATTTCATTTTTCGTATATCACTATTCCTGTTTGCCAAATTTTATAGTTGATAGAAAGTGCTAAAAAGAGATTTGCTGTTATTTAATAGTAGAGGTGATAGTTAAAGTATAGAACAAACACACGGTTTGTCTGAGATACAAGGCAGTCAGTGTGGATTGCGGTAGATGATCAGGGATCATTTACATTGATAAAAATATATTGTGTTACGGTGGATCCTTTGCATTGCGTACACGTGTCGCTAACAAAGACTAGCGTACGCAATCCAAAGGCAGACGCACGCAGCGTTCATTACGCAACGTAGCGTCCGGTTACGCTCACGTAGCTCAAGTCACGAAAAAGTTGAATTAGCGCAAAGCGATAATTAGCGCAAGGCGATAATTAACGCACAGCGGTAGATAACGCGAAGCGGTAAATAACGCAAATCTGTTTTTAGAAAATCTGAAATTTAGTTTAACAGATCCTGCTCCTAATTGGTAACACTCTTGGCCTGAAGACAATTTCTGCGCAGAAATAGATATAGAAACAAAGTGTACATGTGTTGAGTGAGTGTGTTTTGTATACAAAAGTTTATATAACTTTAAGGTGGAACCAAAAGGAAAGCCGGGTACTCGTCAAGGGACATACGTGTAAGTGACATATACGGTGGCCAGGGAGGCATCCCTGGTTAAATAATATTTGAGCATTAGAGTATAGCGGACCATAAGGTAAAGGTAACAAGACCAGGAGGTCAAAAGGTAACAAGACCAGGAGGTCATAAGGTAAAAAGGTCCGCTATAAAAGTCCAGTGGCACAACGCCTGGGGTGTTGGTGCAGAACCCATATAGGCCATAAGCTCTTGCTGAAGGAATCGCGGCCGGAAACATCGATTCCATTGGTCTTTCAGTACATGACAAGTAGTGCTCGTGTACTGAACGATTGGACCACACGTAATTGTGTGCAGTAGTTAGTAATCTGACCTAATACCATTAGAGTAAAGTGGTCACAAACGCTATTTGTACATTCTGACGTGATTTGTGTAATTTTTTATTTTTGGAAGGGAAGTTCGCTGGTCACTCAGGAACTATCTAACAACCCCACCTTTACTGGAAAGAGTAAGTGTCCTGCGGGTAACCCTCATATGTTCCAGTAAACTGAAGGTTCCATAGGGGCCCTGTATCGAGTACGCCAGCACCACGTCGGTGTGATCAGGTCGTATTGGTCGAGGTGGGCGAGTGAGTGGGGTACTCGGTAAACCGCCACCGCCGGCCTACTGTGGAGTAATTTGGTTGTCTGAAAAGGCTTGCTGAAAACCTTGATACAGAGATCCAAGGAGGACTAAGCAACACCTGCAGACTATGGGGGCCAGTTGCTCAGGTAGGGGGCGATCAACCCTGGTTCAGGTTGATTCTGTGAACCGACCAGTTGGGTCGGCACGATATGTAATGTGTGAAAAATATGGAATTCACACCGAATCTTTATGTGATGAATGGGAGAGAATGACTGTACAAGACAGGGACAAATTCCCAAGAATAGGTAGCTTCAGTCCAGAAGTGTTACAAAATTTAAGGAGGAGGATATGTCTCGTAAAATCAGCAAAGAGACGAATTCAGCATCATGATTATTTACAGTTATGGCACCAGGAAGGTGAGATACAGAGAGGTTTGGCTCTGGCGGCAGGATCTGGGGCAGTCAGGAAGTTGATTGCCACAGCTCCTCCCCCACCATACATTGCAGGAGAAAAGTTGATTGCGGAGAGAAACGCACTGGGTTGTAAAACACAAACTCTTAGTAACACTGTAAATGTTAAAGATGTTAACCAAATAACTCATGCAAGTATTAACCCGTGCAAGATGTACCCTGTTTTGAACCTTCCTCAGGAGTGTGATCAAGAAGACGATTCAGCAACAATTTCAGCTCTCTCTCTTGCAGCCACCATAGCAGAGACCACAGTAGGCACAGCGACACCCACGAGATTAGTGAAAGCCCCTAGCGGAGGGATAGGTGAGGTCGTGTCAACGGGTAAGTACGGCACCATGCACTACACTGAAACAATTGTACCACAACAAGCTGTAGAATCTACACAGGAAGAGGCTGTTAGAATTGCTCCTGTAAGGGTAATAGCAGTCCCCAATGGAAAAACAGATGTCTCTGGAGCCACTCCCATAAGGAACATTGCCATGTACACTCCATTTTCCAGAATGGAATTAAGAACAATAGTGTCCGAATTTCCTGACCCCAGGAAGGATTTAGTTGCTAGCCAAAAATACATCAGGGATCTAGGTAACACTGTAGAACCCAACAACAAGGATTGGCAGATACTGCTAAGAGCTTGTTTACCTTCCAATGTTGATGCAACTCAATTTTTAGCTGATTGTGCATTGGATAAAGATGTACCGCTTACAGACGTGTACAACAAGGATAATGTAAAGAGGATAAATTTACAGCTAAAGGAGTATTTCCCAGCCGTTGTTAAATGGAATAAAATATTTTCCATTAAGCAAAAGGAGTCCGAAACGGCAACAGAATATTTTCACCGGGCACTATTAGAAATGGCAAAGTACACTGGTATAGAAGACATTAAGACCAACCCAAACCATCGGGAAGTAGCAGTATCTGTACTGATGGATGGTTTAAAGGAAACATTAAAGACTAGGGTTCAGACCACGCAACCGTGCTGGCGAGGTCTGTCAGTGTCCGGCTTGAGAGAGGCTGCTATTGATCACGACAGAAACATCACTAGGCACAGGGAATCGCAAAGTGATAAGTTGATGTCCGTAAGTATACAGGCGCTGACCACAAGGCAGCCTGCGTATGTACCACCGAATCCTGTGGGTAAGGCAAGTGTAATAACATGTTTTTCTTGTAACAGACCGGGACACTTTGCACGAGAATGTAGAACAAAGAATGTACAAAGATCTTTTCAGCCCCCTAGACAACAACACAACACACGACATTGGGAGCAGGGTCCACAGAGGCGGAGTTTTGAGCCACATACAGGGGAAACAAAAAGATATCCCCCGAACAGAGATTGGCATGCCTCTGGTAGTTCCCAGCTAACTCCCTCACAAGTAGTTGCTGCCAGCGGGATTCAGGGAGGTCAGCATACCCAATAGGGGTGTGGCCATACCTGTAATCTGCAGCCAGTTAAGTTGATTGCTAGTCTTGGAAACGAACCAGAAATTGCAATCAATGTAGCTGGTAAAACTTTAAACTTTCTTGTAGACACAGGGGCGGCCAAGTCAGTGATAAATTCGACAGTGGGCATGAGAACCACTGGTAGGACAATTCCAGCCATGGGAGTAACAGGAGTAGTCCAGCACTACCCTGTTAGCAAACCAGCCGAGATTACAATAGGGCCTTTGCATACCAAGCATTCCTTTTTGCTGGCTGCATCTGCACCAACTAATCTCCTGGGAAGAGACTTACTATGTAAAATGGGTTGCGTCATTTATTGTACTCCTGAAGGTGTATTCTTGGACATCCCTGAGAATCACGCTCAGGAAGTACGAGACATGTTAGACTCCCCATCAAAATTAATGTCACACACCATTATGACAAATAGGAACCCATCCCAGGTAGAAGAGATGACATCTCAGATACCAGAGTCACTTTGGACAAAAGATGGACAGGACACTGGATTAATGGCAAACGTAGCTCCAGTAGTTGTGCAAGTAAAAGATGGTAGGATAGCTCCAAAAATCCCACAGTATCCTCTGAAGCCAGAGGTGGAGTTAGGAGTTTTTCCCGTAATAGAGCGCTTGCTACAACAGGGCATTCTAGTAAGAACGTCCAGCACAGCAAATAGTCCCATCTTCCCTGTTAAAAAGAGTGGGGGGAGGGGTTACAGGCTAGTGCAGGATCTAAGGGGGATTAACAAAATAGTTGAGAGTCAGTTCCCCGTAGTGCCTAATCCAGCTGTCATCCTAATGCAAATTCCTCCCACTGCCAAATTTTTCACTGTTATTGACCTCTGCTCCGCTTTCTTTTCGGTACCTCTGCACCCTGACAGCCAATATTTGTTTGCATTCACATACAGAGGAGTCCAATACACGTGGACTCGGTTACCCCAAGGTTTCATAGATAGTCCAAGTATATTTTCTCAGGCTTTGCATGATTGTTTACAGTCTTTCCAACCAGACAGTGGATCAGTATTGATACAGTATGTGGACGATTTATTACTGTGTTCAGATTCACTGGAGGCATCCCTGAAGGATACGAAACAGCTCCTGTTTCATCTTTCAGACACAGGTCACAAGGTTTCCAAAGACAAGTTGCAATTATGCCAGACTAAGGTAAAATATTTGGGACACTGTCTAACACAAGGACTGAGACACTTGACCGCTGATAGAATCCAAGCCATTAGAGACATGACACTGCCACAAACCCAGCAACAGATCAGGACGTTTTTAGGAATGTGTGGGTATTGCCGTAATTGGATCCCAGGGTTTTCCATATTGGCACTACCTTTGCAGGAAATGGTCTCCTCAAACAAACCTGATCGGATTTCGCATACAGACGAATCCGAAACAGCATTTGAGAGACTCAAACAGTGTCTAACGCAGGCACCTGCACTAGGTATGCCAGACTATGGGAAACCCTTTGAACTATACGGAACAGAAAGTGCTGGGTGCGCAGCAGGTGTACTAACACAAAAACACGGTGATGCCAGCAGGCCAGTTGCATACTACAGCGCCCAGCTAGATACGGTAGCGCGATCCCTCCCCACATGCTTGCGTAGCGTTGCGGCAATAGCATTGCTAGTAACAAAAAGCGAAGATGTCGTGCTAGGCCACAACCTCACAATCCATACACCGCATGCGGTATCTGCCTTATTGAATTCTGCCCAAACCAGACACGTCTCATCAGCAAGGTTTACGAGATGGGAATTGGCATTAATGGCCCCCGTAAACATCACCATAAGGAGATGCAGTGCATTAAACCCTGCAACATTTCTCCCAGGTGTGCCTGGACAGGCACAAAGGGTGGGAGGTGAGAGTGATGGGGAAGGAGGATTTAATGCAAAGGAAGATACACATGATTGTATGGAATATTTGACCCAAAATTTTACCGCAAGGCCTGACATCAGTGACAATCCACTAGAAGATGCAGAACTCACGTTCTACACGGACGGTAGTTGTCACAGACAGTCAGACTCGGGAGACTTGTGTACTGGATACGCAGTCGTAGATGACCAAGACACCATAGAAGCGGAACCACTAGGCCCACCTCACTCAGCCCAGGTTGCTGAACTGGTCGCCCTAACCAGAGCATGTGAATTGGCTAAGGGAAAGTCAGCCAATATCTACACCGATTCCAGATACGCGTTCGGGGTAGTCCATGATTTCGGAGCCCTATGGCGGCTCAGAAATTTCATGACGGCAGCTGGCACACCGATAGCGCATGCAGCTCATATAAAAAGGCTTCTAACAGCGATACAGGAACCCGACAGAGTGGCTGTTATCAAATGTAAAGCACATACATATAGCCAAGACCCAGTATCCCTTGGTAACAGCCGAGCAGACGAAGCTGCAAAGCTTGCAGCTGCTACCCCCATACGGAAAGACACCACACAGTTGATGGTATTTAATACCATCAACACACAAAAGTTGTGTGAAATACAGAATTTGTGTTCCACTCAGGAGAAGGCAGTCTGGAAGGCAAAGGGATATGGCCAGGAGTCCTCAGGGCTCTGGACGGATGGACATGGTAAACCAGTGGCCCCCAGGGCATACCTTCCGTGTCTGGCTGAAGCAGCTCACGGGCTGACTCATCTAGGCAAGGAGGGGATGTGCAAATTGGTAAGAGCATACTGGTGCGCCCCAGGATTCTCCTCTCATGCTAGTAAAAGAGCAATGTCATGCCTTACCTGTCTGAGAAAGAATATTGGAAAGGCAATACCTACAGAACCATCCCATATCCCACCTGCCGGCGGCCCTTTCCAAGTAATACAAATTGACTTCATTCAATTGCCCCCATGTAGAAATTTAAAGTATGTACTTGTCTGTATAGATGTTTTCTCGAATTGGGTCGAAGCTTTTCCAGCAGCTACAAATACCGCTATGTTTACAGCTAAGAAAATTGTGCAGGAATTTGTATGTAGATATGGTATCCCTAGAATCATTGAAAGTGATAGGGGTACCCATTTTACAGGTGATGTCTTTCAAGGAATGTGTAAATTGATGGGTATTGATAGCAAGCTGCACACTCCGTACCGTCCACAGGCGAGTGCGAAGGTCGAAAGAGTGAACAGCACTATTAAAAATAAATTGAGTAAAGTAATGGCAGAGACAGGATTGACGTGGCCAGAAGCTTTACCCATTGTTTTGTATAGCATCAGAACCACTCCCAGGTCCCCTCTTAATCTGTCCCCTTTTGAAATCTTGTTTGGTCGACAACCGCATGTCATGATTAACCCTCAGGATGATTTGAAATGTAACAATGAAGTAACTGTAAAGTACTTGATTAACATGAGTAAACAGTTGAGGAATCAAAATGATAATCTGAAGTTGGTGATTCCTGATTTACCAGATAGTAATTGTCATGACATTGAACCTGGGGATTATGTAATGATACGAAATTTTCTACGCTCAGGTTGTCTTATTGATAGATGGGAAGGACCATACCAGGTCTTATTGACTAGCACCACAGCATTGAAGGTTGCTGAGAGAGAGACTTGGGTCCATTCATCCCACTGCAAGAAGGTTGCTGATCCAGAGAAGTCCCGTGATAAGGAACAGACGGTAGAGGTTGTATCACTGGAGTGTCTGTTCCAGGAGGACTGAGGCGGCACCTGAGCCTTGAAGACCGGAAGCAGTTGTCGACTCCCCTCTCCCTTTTATTGTTTTTCTCCACTTCCCATCCCCTCTCCCTTAAAATTTCTGTTTCCCCCTTCTCAATCTTCTCCATTTCCTCCTCAAAGATGGACTTGCCCAAAGAGACTGTGATCCGGATTTTGATGTTGACCATGATGTTGACCAGAGCAGTCTATTCCGGCGAGAGTACCATAGAGGTCGAGAGAGGTTCTGGAATGGGTTCCGATTATGATGATGGAGGCGTAGTTTTCCAAGATCAACCAATCCAACAAGCAAAGGCGAGTATCAGAAAACGATCCGATAGAAGAAATTGTGATGGATTGTTAGCTGAGGAAAATTGTATCTGTAGGCTCTGTGATAATCTGGTTGAAGATGGATGCATAAAGAAATGCCAATCTAGTTTTAATATCCATATAGACCGGCATCCATTGAGTGACTATCACTCTCTAGTGGGTAACGTATTAAACCAAACAGATTGTTGGGTATGCTCTCAAGTACCTCAGGGTCACAGCAAATCAGGGCTAGTACCATTTCCTTTAACGTTAGGGGAGGTACTTGAGCTAAGTGGTGGGAGACCGGTGGACCGGAGGTTTAACATCTCCAGCCCTCCTAGTTTGAAGCTCCACCAATACCATGTGGATAGGTCCCTCATATGTTTTAACATCTCCAATCCCAGAAAACCGGGAAATTGGGAAGTGTCATGGAGCAACCTTACCATGACCTTTTCACACAGAGCAGATAGAATGCCTACAGATACAGAGCTCGTACGCCACATAGCCAGTAGAGGAAAATCTTTCCGGTATCGATATACCTTAGGAAATAGGATTACTAAAGTTGGAGAGGTATCACCAGGATACTGTGCACATATCGTACAAACCGATACGTGCATTAGGCAGATGGAAGAATTAGGGTCAGGAGATTTCACCTGGAAGGTTTGTAACATGGTCATGTCCTTCTCCGTCCCTTATGTTCTCCCCGATGATGCATATTTCATATGCGGGAGAAAGGCGTACAAGTGGCTAGCCCCAAACTCTGAAGGATTGTGTTATATTGGAAAAGTATTGCCCGAAGTGATGACTGTTACACATGACAAAATGAAGGACATACACCGTGGTGCCCAAGCTCCTTATACTCACACTCATTACGAACACCGAGTTAAAAGACAACTGTCAGAAAGGTTAGAGCATCCGGCCTCTGATCTTATCCATGAATCCACCGGGATTCAGGTTCTGGTAGCGTTAGATTTCACTCGTACCGCTCGAGGAGTGATGAATTATAGATACATTTCCGCACTCGCCAATTTGTTAGATAATATCACTGAAATGTATGATGACACGTTTAGATACACTGGAAGAGAACTTCAAGCTTACAAAACAGAACTAGTTCAGCATAGGATGGTTCTTAATTATCTTACAGCAGTAACAGGCGGATATTGTGTTACATTGGCAACACAGTACGGCATAAAGTGTTGCACGTATATCACAAATAGCACCGAGGATCCGGTAGAGGTCATAGACCAAAAGATGGATGATATTCTGCAATTAAAGTGGGAATTTCGTCGAAAACACAATCTCACCCTTGCTGCTGTAGGTAATGAGCTGACTGGTTGGGTGTCATGGTTGAACCCGCGAAATTGGTTCTCCGGTTTGGGAGAGTGGGCTCAAGGAGTCATAATGGATGTTGGAAAGTTTCTACTGTGTATTTTGGGTGTCGTTATATCGTTTGGATTGATATTTAGATGCGGGCAGGCTTTGATGAGGTGTAAACAAAGTACGAAAGTGATGAGCTTGAGGAGTGAGGAAACTGTAATTAACCTGGATTTGATTTATGACCCAATGCTAGAAACCATGACGTAATGATGTAATGAGTATACGGTCCGTCTTTCACCCATTTCTATGTTTTCCTCCGAGGTACAAAGACCCACGTAGACGAAGGATTTGATGAGCCAAGGGGCCGACAACGGAAAGATGGAAAGAAGAAGAGCAGACGACCTGATATACAAGATTTTGATGGACAATGCCATGGGTACCCCAGTTTCCCTAGGAACTTTAAAATCACGCTAGCCCAACATTTTTTGTAAATCCATGGACGTTGTTTGCTTTACTCACGATTTATGAGCAAAAGCACAAAGAAGAAGACTCCAATCAACCGACACCAATCAAGACCTCAATCGACGAATGTACATTTCCATGACATAGAATACCATTGCATTTTCCATAAGTGTTCTCTATCTTCATCTCTACAACCCTCAGGTAATGACACACATAGACGATAGGGAATTCAGGCACAGATATCAGCAACCACATACCTCCCCCATTCATGTATCATCAACTAAAATGTGCATCCCCATTTTGTTACAACTACAGCCGAAATGAGCTCGGTAAAGTTTGACAGCCCATCCACAGACCTGTACCACAGGATAAGAAGGAATTCAAATGTATACTTCGCAATACCTCGAAGCTTGATTTACCACACGTACGGCACGATGATACATGACCCTCCAAACATGGACTCATACACACATGCTTCTGCTTTCTCACTAGGTCATACCCTCTTCACACCTTCTCCTCTCTCCTCCCCTACCCAACCATGGAAATCAATTAACCCCTGACTTACATTTTTCTCCTTAAATGTTTTGTGGCAGTTATTATTGACTGCCAAAGGGTGGACTGTCAAAGTCAGAAAAAAATGTCTCAATGCACGTTGCCATATTTGCACCGCACACTGGTCCGTGCTGCACATGCGTATGCTCTCCCGTGGAAGCGCATACCCGCAATAGCGTGCACTCGCACGCGCAGTATGCGCATTTACGGTAGAGTTTATGTGATCGTAGCGTGCGACTCATTAGTTACAAATGTTCACAATTAATGTAGTTTATAGATCATGATCCCTTTGATAGTTTCTGTAAGTTTGGTTAAAGTACAATGTCCCAGAGCTGAGGAATCCCTCTTTGCATCGTACGAAGGGTCTAACAGGAATCATATTGCAGTGTTTGGTACCCATCGGAAGAGTATTTAATTAGCAATATTCCGGTGTTGGTTTGGAGCGTATTAATCGCTCGTGCGAATAGTTATGGACATAAGAAGTTTATGTCCATTTCTATGATTTACACATACTCAGGTATGCGGCGGGAAACCCAGTTTCCCACCCACCTGAGCTGTTGGAAATCGTCACAGCCCACCTGTATGAATCACCCTATGACCTTTTGTTATGATGCAGGGCCGAATTCCTTCGGCCAATGGACAATGGGATTGTAGGGACTAGGAGATTGCATTGTGTGTGGGGCATAAATAGGCAGGCCGACCATATCCAAACTCACTCTCTCATCAACGGTTATCTGCTGATAATCGGGAGCTGGATATCGAGGCGCTGGCGATCATACCCTTTGTGCGTAAGTTCTCTCCATAATCATGGTCTTTCTGAGAGCCAATTTCTCTCTCTCTCTCTCTCTATCTCTCTCTCTCCTCTTTTCTCTTAAATACCTTATAGTATTATAGTATGGTATTGTATTTCATTTAGGTCAGCGTAGTATTGTCTTATTGTATTTATTGTTTAGTTCTGTGGTTAGGAGGTCTCTGTTATATTGTAGCGTATCATATGTACTGTTATCCCCTTTTACAAGTATATTAGATATAATACAGTTAATAGGCTTTGGAAACCTAAACCAGTATCTGTGTATTTTCTATAGTGATAAGTGTTCATTTGAGCGTCGGTGACGCTCATGCAGCTTTGTAGATAGTCAGGTTACACAAGGTTGCATTTACACCCTGTACTCACATTAAGGTATTCAGTGTATTCCATCGGTATAAGGTTTAACATAAAGGTATAGTGTTGTGAGCGTCTGCATCGCTGGTGACCTCCTCGTGGTCTCTAGCGTACGCTACGTTACAGCGAATCTTTCCCCTAGACATAACCAATAACGTGTCCTGTGATCCCTGGGCCGTGAGCGAACGTGACGCCTGAACGTCTCGCCTACGGCTGAGCGATCGTTACGCAACTAGCGTACCATTACGGTACTTCTTAAGTAAACAGCGTACAGTGTTCTTAGCTTCATAAAGGGTTGTTTATACGACAAAGGAATTTAGCATTGTCAATATATATATATATATATATATATATATATATATATATATATAATATTATATATATATATATATATATATAGGATTTTGGTACTTACCAGATGAATCCTTTTCTTTGAATCCATACGGGGCACTGGAGGACTCTTGGGATATGGACGGGGCGATAGCAGGGATAGGCATAATTAAATATTTAAATTAGTAACCCTCCACTCCCTCCATACTCCCAAAAGGTACCTCAGTGTTTTTACTGAGCCGAACAGGAGCGATAGAGAGGATGAACAATGGAGAATTATCTAAAACATTATAACATAATGGACAACTACAAAGTCGACACATAACATAACGGACAACTATAAAGTTGACACGACAATAGATAACAATCACCTTAACATTTGAACAAGTCGGTGAGAATGCGTTACCATAAGATTCACTGAACTTACCACAAGCCAGGTGAAACTGCTCTGGGTGGGCATCCAGTGCCCCCTGTGGATTCAAAGAAAAGGATTTATCTGGTAAGTACCAAAATCCTATTTTCTTTTTCATCCACTATGGGTCACTGGAGTACTCTTGGGCTGTACCAAAGTTTCCCCCTTGGGCGGAAGAGCAGGTTGGCACCTGTAACACTATACGGGCAAGCTAGATGCTGATACCGCAAACGTAACAAACTTGTAAAAGCGCACAAACGTGTGCACGGATGACCATGTAGGCGCACAGCAAAGTTGCGTCGTAGAGGTTCCACGACCTGCTGCCATGACGTTCCCACAGAATGTGTGGAATGTGCTGAACGGATGCAGGCGGTTGTAGACTAGCATGCAGGTAAGCTTGACCAATGGTCAGCTTAATCCATCTCGCCAAGGTCTGTTTGGAAGCTGGCCACCCTATCTTGACTGCATCATAGAGAAAATGTATCAGTTTTACGTACTTGTTGATGTTGAAGCTATAGAAACTCGGAGTGCGCGTACCACATCCAAAGTAGCTGGAGTACCTGAATTTTCAGAAAAAAAACAGGAACTAAGATTGGTTAATTGATGTGGAGAGAGGAGAATACTTTCAGTAGAAAAGCGGGATTCGTTTGAAGTTCCTTTCTGTTATCATGAAATACCAGATACGGTGTCTTGCATGACAAGGCACTCAATCCTGAAACACACCTTGCCGAAGCTAAGGCTAGGAGAAAAACTGTTTTCCAAGTGAGAAACTTAACATCCACTTGTTGTAAGGGTTCAAAATTTGAAGACGGCAAAAAAAAAATCAAAACAAGAATCAAGTCCCATGGCGCTGTAGGTGGTATAAATGGAGGCTGAACTCTAAAGGACACCTTGCAGGAAAGTGTGAACTGTTGGCAAAGGGCCAAACGCCTTTGAAAGAAATTCGACAAGGCAGAGACATGCACTTTTAGTGTAGCTAAACTAAGTCCTCCAACTAACCTCGCCTGTAACTTGAAAGAATAAGAAGAAGTCGGAAACTGCCGAGCTTCACACCAACCAATATAAGCTCGCCAAATCCTGTGATAATGAGCTGCCGTAACTGGCTTCCTAGCACGTAACATGGTTGGTACAACAGAGTCTGGAATGCCCTCTCGTCTTAAGAGAACGGTTTCAACAGTCAAACGCAGCCGCGCTAAATCGGGGTAAAAGAACGGACCCTGTTGTAGTAGGTCTAAACGTACTGGAAGCGACCAGGGATCATCTGCGAGTAGACCGCGGAGAACCGAGAACACGCTCTCCGAGGCCAATGAGGTGCCACTAGTATGACGGTCGTGTATTCTCTTTTGACCTGCTTTAGTAACCCAGGAAGCAGTGGAAACAGATACACAAAGCTGTACAGCCACGCTATTATGAGAGCATACACTGCCACTGCCTTTGGATCTCCTGTTCTGTACATATACTGGGGAGTTTGAGGATTTTGGTGAGATGCCATTAAATCCACCTGTGGGTAACCCCACCGCTGGACCAACCTGTGGAACACCCTTCGATGTAAAGCTAATTCTCCTGGATGAAAATCCTGACATCTGAGATAATCTGCTTCCCAGTTGTCCACTCCTGGACTTAACACTGCCGACAATATCATTTGGTGATGCTCGGCCCAATTCAGGATTCGAGCAATTGCTCGCCTGGCCATGCGACTTCGAGTCCCTCCTTATTTGTTGATGTAGGCGACTGCCGTCGCGTTATCTGACTGAACCTGGACAGTCCGAGACTGGTGTAATTGAACTGCCTGACACAGAGCGTGGTAGATTGCCCAAGTTCGAGGACATTGATTGACAGTAATCTTTCTTGGTTTGACCAGAGACCCTGAAATTGACGATGTAGGACCACTGCTCCCCAACCTCTGAGACTTGCGTCCGTCGTCAGAATTATCCAATTCCAGACTTTGAACCGTTTTTCTGCAGTGAGATGCTGGTACTTGGCGCCACCAGAGTAGTGATACTCTGACCCTTGGAGACAACTGCACCATCTGATGAATTTGGAGATGAGAGCCTGACTACTGTGCTAGAAGATCTAGCTGAAAAGGACGTGAGTGAAATCTTCCGAACTGGAGAGCTTCGAAAGACGCCATCATCTTTCCTAACAGTCGAATACACAAATGCACTGAGACTGTCCGTGGTCTAAGCACTTAACTGTACAAGATGACAAATACGTTGCGCTTTCTGTTCTGACAGGTCAATTCGTAGATCCAGCATATCCAGAATCATTCCTAGAAATTGAATTCTTTGACATGGAATCAGGCTTGATATTTTGAAGTTGACAATCCAACCGTGCTGAACTAGTACACTGTATGTGAGTAAGGCATGTTGAAGGAGTATTTGTGGAAACGGAGCCTTGATGAGAAGGTCATCTAAATACAGTACCATTATCACTCCCAGGGATCTGAGATGAGCCATCATCACAGACATCACCTTTGTGAATAACAGGCGCTGATAAGAAGCCATGAAATTGATAATGGTTTTGTTGTACTGCAAACCTTAAGTATGCCTGATGCGGTGGCCAAATGTGTAAGTACGCATCCTTGAGATCGAGAGAAATCATGAATTTATGTGGTTCTAAAACTGCAATCACTGACCGCAGGGATTCCATTTTGAATCCGTAATAAGTGACGTAATGATTGAGCCCTTTGAGGTTCAATATAGGTCTGACCGAGCTGTCATGCTTTGGTCTTACAAAAAATTTTTGAATAATAACCTTGACCCCGTTAGTGAATCAAAAATAGGATTTTGGTACCTACCGGTAAATCCTTTTCTCGTACTCCGTAGAGGATGCTGGGGTCCACATTAGTACCATGGGGTATAGACGGGTCCACCAGGAGCCATTGGCACTTTAAGAGTTTGAGAGTGTGGGCTGGCTCCTCCCTCTATGCCCCTCCTACCAGACTCAGTCTAGAAACTGTGCCCGAGGAGACAACATACTTCGAGAGAAGGACTTACAGATAGTGGTGAGATTCATAACAGCTCACACATACAAGGCACGTCAAGATAACTAGCTTGAACTACACAGCAACAGCTGAAAACATTACTTAACAAGTAACAATGCAGTACTCAACTAAAACGAAGTTGTACTGAACCAAAAAACAGTTGCAGTAAAACGAAGCGCATACTCTACAGCAGGCCTGGCCAACCTGTGGCTCTCCAGCTGTTGTAAAACTACAAGTCCCATCATGCCTTTTCACAGTTTTGCCATTAGGGAATGCTAAAACTGTGGCAGGGCATGCTGGGATGTGTAGTTTCACAACATCTGGAGAGCCACAGGTTGGCCAGGCCTGCTCTACGGACTACGAGAAAAGGATTTACCGGTAGGTACCAAAATCCTATTTTCTCTTATGTCCTAGAGGATGCTGGGGTTCACATTAGTACCATGGGGATGTACCAAAACTCCCAGAACGGGAGGGAGAGCGCAGAGGCTCCTGCAGAACTGACTGACTGAACTTCAGATCATCAGAGGCCAAAGTATCGAACTTGTAAAACTTTGCAAACGTGTTCAACCAAGACCAAGTTGCAGCTCGGCAAAGTTGCACTGCCAAGACACCCTGGGCAGCCGCCCTGGAAGACCCCACCTTACGAGTAGAGTGGGCTTTAACAGATCCTGGACACGGCAGTCCTGCCGTAGAATAAGCATGCTGGATAGTGAACCTTATCCAGCGAGAAATAGTCTGCTTAGAAGCAGGACACCCAGTTTTCTTGGGATCATATAGGACAAACAGAGAGTCCGACTTCCTGTGATGAGAAGTTCTCTTCACATACATCTTCAGAGCCCTTACAACATACAAGGACTTTGAAGTAATTGAGGAGTCAGTAGCCACTGGCACCACAATAGGTTGGTTGACATCAAATGCCGACACAACCTTCGGAAGAAACTGCTGACGAGTCCGGAGCTCAGCTCCATCTTCGTGGAAGATCAAGCAAGGGCTTTTACAGGATAAAGCCCCCAGCTCAGACACACGCCTAGCAGAAGCCAAGGCCAACAAAGTGACCGCCTTCCATGTAAGAAATTTGACCTCCAACTCCTGTAGAGGTTCAAACCAATCTGACTGGAGGAACTGCAACACCACGCTAAGGTCCCATGGCGCCGTAGGCGGTACAAAGGGAGGTTGGATATGCAGAACTCCCTTCAAAAAGGTCTGAAACTCAGGGAGGGCAGCCAATTGTTTTTGAAAGAAAATGGATAGGGCTGAAATCTGGACCTTCACATATCCCAACCTCAGACCCATATCCACTCGTGCTTGCAGGAAGAGGAGGAAATGTCCCAGTTGAAACTCCACTGTAGGAAACTTCTTGGACTCACACCAATAAACATATTTCTTCCAAATACGATGGTAATGTTTAGACGTTACCCCTTTCCTAGCCTGTATGAGAGTAGGAATAACCTTCTTCGGAATGCCCTTCTGAGCAAGAATCAGGCGCTCAACTTCCATGCCGTCAAACGTAGCCACGGTAAGTCTTGACAGGCAATCGGCCCCTGCTGCAGCAGGTCTTCCCGAAGAGGAAGACGCTTCGGCTCTCCTTGCAGTAGATTCAGAAGGTCCGCGTACCAAGCCCTTCTTGGCCAGTCTGGGGCACTGAAGATCGTTTGAACCCTTGTTCTCCTTATGAGCTTTAGGATTCTTGGGATGAGCAGGACTGGTGGAAACACGTACACTGACTAGAACACCCACGGAGACACTAGGGCGTCCACTGCCACTGCCTGTGGGTCCCTCGACCTGGAACAATATCCCTGAAGCTTCTTGTTGAGACGAGAGGCCATCATGTCTATTTGGGGCAATCCCCAAAGTTCTGTTATTTCCTTGAACACCTCCGGATGGAATCCCCACTCTCCTGGATGGAGATCATGTCTACTGAGTAAGTCTGCTTCCCAGTTGTCTACTCCCGGAATGAAGATGGCTGACAGTGCTAACGCGTGTTTTTCTGTCCAGAGGAGTATTCTTGTCACCTCTGACATTGCTGCTCTGCTCCTCGTTCCGCCCTGTCGGTTTATGTAAGCCACTGTTGTTACGTTGTCCGTCTGCACTTGGATGGCCCGATTTCTCAGAAGAGGGGCCGCCTGAAGAAGACCGTTGTAGACGGCTCTTAGTTCCAGGATGTTGATGGGCAGGCCGGCTTCCAGGCTTGACCACCATCCTTGGAAGGTTACTCCTTGAGTGACTGCTCCCCAGCCCCGGAGACTCGCATCCGTTGTTAGCAGGACCCAGCCCTGTATCCTGAACTTGCGGCCTTCTAGGAGGTGAGGCAATTGGAGCCACCAGAGGAGAGAAATCCTTGCCCTTGGCGACAGACGACTTCTCTGATGCATGTGGAGGTGAGATCCCGACCACTTGTTCATGATATCCAGTTGGAGGGGCCGAGCATGGAACCTCCCGTACTGGAGAGCCTCGTAGGAGGCCACCATCTTTCCCAATAGGCGAATGCACTGATGAACCGACACCTGGGGTGGCTTCAAGACATCCCGGACCATGGATTGGAGCACCAACGCCTTTTCCTGCGGAAGAAACACCCGCTGCACTAACGTATCCAGGATCATTCCCAGAAATGACAACCTCTGGGTTGGTTCCAAATGTGACTTTGGAAGGTTCAGAATCCAACCGTGACTCTGGAGCAGTCGTGTTGTGAGAACAATGGACTGCAGCAGCTTCTACTTGGATGATGCCTTTATCAGAAGATCGTCCAGATAAGGAATGATGTTCACACCCTGCTTGCGGAGCAGAATCATCTTTCCGCCATCACCTTGGTAAACACCCATGGTGCTGTGGAGAGGCCGAATGGCAGGGCCTGGAACTGAAAATGACAGTCCAGCAATGCAAAGCGGAGATAAGCTTGATGCGGCAGCCAGATCAGAATGTGAAGGTACGCATCCTTGATATCCAGCGATACCAGGAATTCCCCCTCTTCCAGACCTGATATCACCGCCCTGAGAGACTCCATCTTGAACTTGAACTCCTTCAGAAAAGGGATCAATGATTTTAGGTTCAGAATGGGCCTGACCGAACCATCCGGTTTTGGTACCACGAAAAGGTTCGAATAGTAACCTTTGGTCAACATGTGAGGTGGCACTGGCACAATGACCTGTGCCTCCACCAGCTTTTGGACAGCGTCTTGAAGCACTGCGCTGTCCTCCAACAGAGTTGGTAAGCCTGACTTGAAAAAACGATGAGGAGGGAGACTTTGAAATTCCAGCCTGTATCCCTGAGATACAATATCCATCACCCAGGGATCCAGGCCGGACGATACCCAGACATGACAGAACTGTCTGAGTTTCGCTCCCACAGGCCCCACCACCGGGCCGTGCAGTCCACCGTCATGCGGAGGACTTTGGGGTACCTGATGCAGGCTTTTGTTCCTGGGAACCTGCAGCGGCAGGTTTCTTGGACTTAACCTTACCTCCCCTAAAGAAGGTATTGGATGATCTGGCCTTTCTAGGCTTGTTAGGCCATAAGGACTGCTGCGCAGCTGAGGAGAAGGATTTCTTCGGAGCAGGTGCTGCTGAGGGAAGAAACGGAGACTTACCAGCTGTAGCGATGGATATCCACGCGTCTAGAGCTTCCCCAAAGAGAGCCTGACCTGTATAGGGTAGCGACTCCACACTTCTTCTGGATTCCGCGTCGGCCGACCACTGGCGGAGCCACAGTCCCCGACGAGCAGAAACAGACATGGAAGAAATTCCCACAGCCATGGAACCCAGGTCTTTCATGGATTCTACCATAAAACCTGCAGAATCATGAATGTTGCGTAAATACAATGCAACGTCATCCCTATCTATTGTATCCCAATCCTCAAGCAAGGTAGCCGACCACTTCACTATTGCCTTTGCAATCCATGCACTAGCAATAGTGGGACGTAATATGGCCCCTGAAGCAGTGTACATTGATTTAAGCATGTTATCAATCTTCCTATCTGTCGGCTCCTTTAAGGCGGTAGATCCTGGAACAGGTAAAACCACCTTTTTTGAGAGTCTGGATACAGATGCGTCAACAATCGGCGGGTTTTCCCACCTTTTCCTATCCTCCTCAGGGAAAGGAAAAGCCACCAGAATCCTCTTAGGGCTCTGAAACTTCTTTTCAGGGTTTACCCATGCTTTTTCAAATATAGCATTCAGCTCCTTTGACGCAGGAAAGGTTAGTGAGGCTTTCTTATTTTCAGTGAAAAAAGCCTCCTCAACTGCTCAGGTGTGGTATCATTAACATTTAACACATCCCTGATAGCCTCTATCAACAACTGCACCCCCCTTTCAAGAGATGCAGACCCCCGCAACACATCCCCATCACCATCTGTAGTGTCAGAATCGGTATCCCGGTTGTCTTGTTTGACATGCACAAGCGCACTTTTGTGGGGGTATATAGCGGGGTGTCCTGAGGTACCAGACACAGGCCATACTGCCATAGAGCTCTGTAATACCTGGGTTGCAGATTCATTACTGGCAAGTTGGCAACCCTGTCAGAAATCTGAGAAATCCAAGTTTTGATAGAGGAAAACCACTCTGGTTCCCTTGCTGGTATCTGTACTAAACCAGTGCTAACCTGATTACATGGAATGGGATCATCCTGGGTGGATAAATCCTCTGCAGCATATGACACAGTGTCCCTGGACATAGCTAAACATAGAAACATAGAATTTGTCGGCAGATAAGAACCACTTGGCCCATCTAGTCTGCCCCTTTTTTTTTTTTTTTTTTTCATCCACTAGGGGTCACTGGAGTACTCTTGGGATATGGACGGTGTTAGCAAGGAATGCACTGAATATTCAAATTTCAGTAACTCTCCTCCCCTCCATACTCCCCGAATACCTCAGTGTTTTTTTGGTGCTCACATGGAAGGAGCACAAAGCGTGGAGTTCCTCCACATATTCTACTTTTAGAGTATTTTTATTTTTTCTATTACAATCCTTTCCCAGCTTACACAAGCTCTGGGTCCAGGATTACAGATGCTGCTGCGTGCAGCTCTTGGCGTGTCGGGCCTCACAAAGGAGCCCCCTCACAGCCACAAGCAGCTCAGCTAATAACAGCTGAGGCTGCAGAAGGGACTGGACGGCACTTGATCAAGAAGCCCCGTCAGAGCCCATGAGCACATGACTTCAGCAGTGCTGCAGAGGTGAAGCCGACAAAAAGGTATTTCTGAACGGGGCGGTTAGTCAGGCTGCCGCCCCGCCGTGTGGGGGACTATTACACGTTGCCACCTGGCCCCCCCTTCCCTCCCCCGAAACTACCGCTCTCCGCTGATGTCCGCTCCCCGCCTAAAGGTCCCTGTACTCGACAGTCCGGCGCCCTGCGCCGCTGCTCTCCCCCTCCCTCCCGCTTCAGAGCTCTGGCCCGCGAACGGCGGTTGGCGCGGCTCTGTCTGCCGGGGGAGGAGAGAGGGGAGACTGACTACAGTCAGTGCTTGTGCCACGGGCCGTCTGTGAGGGAGGTCGCGCGGCCGGCTGCCGCTCAGAGGAATGCGCTGCAGGGCCGCTCCAAGCGCCGTTGTCAGCGCTCCCTGATGCTCTGCACAGACCGCGGACAGCGCTCACTGCTGCCGGGGTCTGTCCCTGTCACGGAGCTCAGTCACTCAGAAGGGCAGGGGGAAGTTGCCGGCGGCTCTGCTCACTCAGACCGCGGACAGCGCTCAGTGCTGCCGCGGTCTGTCCCTAAAAAAAAAAAACAGTCCTCGTAGTTACTGGGCTCATGCAGGACAGACAGGAGTTTCACTTCCCCTACTTTATGCACCGCAACTGCAGTGCAGGGGGGGGGGGGGGGGGGAGAGAGTGTGTGCCCTCAGCAGCAGCAATAGACTGCTTTTGCTAAAGAAGGCTGTATTGTGTTATATATGCATAAGGGCACGTTTTATAACATTCACATGCAATAAGTAGTATGCTCTGTGTGACAGACTGTACGCACATGGCTGGAGGCCATTTTTTTTTTAACAATGCTTCCTGTTTCTTTTCTAGAACTTTCCGGTCCTACAACACTCTCCACCAGATGGCGCAGGGGTGTTAGTAGGAATTTTCATTTGTACACTGTTCTTCAGCCATATACAGAATTTTACTGAGTCGTGGAATTTGTCTGGTTACATAATAGGTAAGGCGCCAGCAAAACCTCACTGCGCAAGATAGTGGGAATATTAACAGTCGGCCAGTGTTAATTTCACCAGGGCAGTGCGTCAGTCTCTGAAGTTTACGAGTCTGAAGAAACTCTAATGCCTGATGGGGTAGTATTTACTAGACGAAACAGAGCTCCGGTGTGTTTTCCGGTTTCGGAATCTCTTAATAAGATGTTAGTAGAAACACGGAAGAAACCATATAACCGGGTTTCTATACCTCGCAGATTTAAGTCTAGTTGCCCATTTCCACAGTTTGTAAAATTAACATCCAGTAACAACTGCTAATACGCTTCAAGACCCGTCAGAGCGTAAACTAGAAGCTATGCTACAGTCCATGTATACAGCAGCAGGGGTGTTGCTTACACCTGGTTTGATTGCCATTTTGGTAACTAAGACAAGTCTGGTCTACATGGTCTACATATACTTCTCACAGATCACATCTGTGAAGATGCTGAGTATCTAGATACAGCTTCTACTGACATCTGTCAGCTCACTTCTTGCATTTCCTCGTCGCTAGTTACGACAAGCACTCTGACTGCGGTCTTGGCAAGTGGAGGCAGAGGCTAATAAACTACTCTGGCCCGGCGTTCAAATCCTTTAGACCTCAGCCCTTTCGAGGCCGTGGTAAAAGAACAGCCACGCCTAGTAGACGAGAGGTCGAGGACGTGGTTTTCAACAAACCAACACCTGTAATCAGGAAGCTAAGGTCACCCACAAGCCGGTGGCATGAAGGGCTCCCAGCCCTTCTCGGATCTCCAATTGTGGGAGCACGCCTTAAAATATTCCATTTGGCGTGGTTCCAGACTTCCACAGATGGGTGGATACGCAATTTTGTGTTAAAAGATTACAATATAGAGTTCGACTGTCTACCGCCTCTGCGCAAGACAGGACTGCCTGTGTCGGACGACAAGAGGGCGGTTTGGCAAATTGCCATTTAGTCTCTGCTGGATTCAGCTGTTTTGATTCAGGTCCCTGTACACGACGATGTCAGGGTTCTTATTCCAGTCTATTTATGGTACCAAAGCCGGATGGCTCGGTCAGGCCAATATTGAAATTACAGGGCCTCAATCAGTTTGTCATTTACTACAGATTCAAGATGGAATCTCTGCGGTCAGTAATTGCAGGTTTAGAGCCACAGGAATTCATGATTGCGCTGGATCTCAAGGATGCGTACTTACACATTCCGATTTGGCCACCTCATCAGAGGTTCTTGCGGTTTGCGATACGGCAGAACCCGTATCAGTTTCACGTTTTACCGTTTGGCCTCTCGTCAGTGCCTCGGGTATTCACCAAAGTGATGTCTCTGATGATAGCTCATCTCAGATCCTTAGGAGTTATAATAGTTCCGTACTTGGACGATCTGCTCATCAAAGCTCCGTCTCAACAGATACTTCTCCAACATGCGTTGCTAAAGTACAATGTACTCGTTCAGCACGGTTGGATTGTCAACTTCAAGAAATCACATCTAATTCCGTCTCAACGACTTCAATTCCTAGGTATGATTCTCAATACGGTAAATCCAAGAATTTACCTACCAGATCAGAAAGTACAGATTATTCGTCATCTGGTACAATTAGTGCTCAAGCCACGCACAGTCTCGGTACATTTGTGCAGTCGCCTCTTAGGCACAATAATGTTGGCTTTGGAAGCGCTTCAGGTCGGAAGATTTCACTCGCGTCCTTTTCAACTGGATGTGCGCGCACAGTGGTCGGGTTCGCATCTGCAGATTCACCACGGGGTGAGGTTGTCGCCACTGACCAGAGTATCTCTACTCTGCTGGCTCAAAGTACACAATCTAACCGCAGGAAAACGGTTTGACGCCTGGAATTGGATAATTCTAAAGACGGACGCGAGTCTCAGAGGTTGGGGAGCTGTGGTTCAAAATTGTCAGCTCCAGGGTCTCTGGGCACAGCACGAAAGATTGCTGTCTCTAAATGTCCTGGAACTCCAGGTACTTTACAATGGTCTACGACATGTAGTGCACATGCTCCGGTCTCAGACTGTCCAGGTGCAGTCAGACAACGCGACGGCGGTCGCGTACATTAAAACAAAGAGGAAAGCCACATGGCAATGCGGGAAGTAGCTCGAATCCTCATTTGGCCAGAGCCTTACCGAGTGATATTGTCGGCAGTGTTCATTCCGGGATTGAACTACTGGCAGGCGAATTATCTCAGTCGTCTGCATTTTCATCCAGGGAAATGGGCATTAAATCCAGAAGTGTTTCACATGTTGGTCCAAAATGGGGGTTACCCTCAAGTGGACCTGATGGCATCTCGCCACAATCCCCAAACACCCCAGTATGTGTCCAGAACGAGAGATCCAAAGGCCGTACAGCCTCGTGTATCTGTTTCCACCATTTCCGCTGCTCCCTCGGTTGCTAAAACGTATCAAAAGAGAGTCCGCCACAGTCATACTAGTGGCGCCTCATTGGCCTCGGAGAGCTGGGTTCTCGGATCTCCGCGGATTACTCGCAGACGATCCTTGGCCGCTCCCACTATGTCCGGACTTGTAACAACAGGGTCTGTTCCTTTACCCCGATTTAGCGCGGCTGCGGTTGATGAGGTGACTGGGGAGACCGTCCTCTTAAGAAGAGAGGGCATTCCAGAATCGGTTATACCAACCATGTTACGTGCTAGGAAGCCAGTTACGGCAGTTCATTATTACAGAATTTGGCGTGCCTATATAGGTTGGTGTGAAGCTCGGAAGTTTCCGAGATCATCTTTCAAGTTATCCCGTCTTTTGTTATTTCTCCAGACGGGGTTAGATGAAGGACTGCGTTTATCTACACTAAAGGTGCAGGTATCTGCGTTGTCAATTTATTTTCAAAGACGATTGGCTCTATTGCCGTCGGTACACACTTTTCTGCAAGGTGTCCTCAGAGTACAGCCTCCATTCATTCCACCTACAGCGCCATGGGACTTGAATCTGGTTTTACATTTCTTACAGTCTTCATATTTTGAACCCTTACAACAAGTGGATATAAAGTTTCTCACTTGGAAAACCATTTTTCTTCTAGCCTTAGCTTCGGCAAGGCGTGTTTCAGATTTGGGTGCATTGTCATGCAAGCCACCGTATTTGGTGTTTCATGATGACAGAGCGGAACTTCGGACGAATCCCGTTTTCTTACCAAAGGTAGTGTCATCTTTTCACATCAACCAATAGTAGTTCCTGTGTTGACAGCACATTCTGGAACTCTGGATGTGGTACGCGCATTACGCGTTTATGTATCCCGAACATCTACAGTTCGTAAGACGGATACGTTGTTTGTTCTCTATGTTGCGGCCAAGATGGGTTGGCCAGCGTCTAAGCATACCTTATCCAGATGGATAAAACTGACCATACGTCAAGCTTACCTTCATGCTAGGTTACAGCCGCCTACATCAGTAACAGCTCATTCCACACGTTCTGTGGGAACTTCATGGGCAGCTGCTCGTGGAGCTTCTACGACGCAGCTTTGCCGTGCGGCTACATGCTTATCAGTGCACACGTTTGTGCGCTTTTACAAGTTTGATACGTTTGCGGCATCAGCATATAGCTTGGGCCGCTTAGTGTTACAGGTGCCAAACAGCTCTCCCGCCCACAGGGGAAGCTTTGGTACGTCCCAAGAGTACTCCAGTGACCCCTAGTGGATGAAAAAGAAAATAGGATTTTGGTACTTACCAGGTAAATCCTTTTCTTTGAATCCATAGGGGGCACTGGACGCCCACCCAGAGCAGTTTACGTGGTTGTGGTAAGTTCAGTGGACCTTATGGTGACACATTCTCACCGATTTATCGGTTATGGTGTCAACTGGTTGGTTGTCAGTTACGTTATGTGTCAACTTTATTGTTGTCCGTTATGTTATAATGTTATAGGTAATTCTCCATTGTACATCCTCTCTATCCTGTTCGCCTCAGGAAAAAACACTGAGGTATTCGGGGAGTATGGAGGGGAGGAGAGTTACTGAAATTTGAATATTCAGTGCATTCCTTGCTAACACCGTCCATATCCCAAGAGTACTCCAGTGCCCCCTATGGATTCAAAGAAAAGGATTTACCTGGTAAGTACCAAAATCCTATTTTTACATTATTTTTATCTCTAACCTTATTTGATCCTTATTTCTTTGTAAGGATATCCTTATGTCTATCCCATGCATGTTTAAATTGCTCTACTGTCTTAGCCTCTACCAGATAAAGGAGACCACCAAACACTCCACACACACACACACACACACACACACACACACACACACAGGTGGGGGCAGACAGAGCTTTCCCCCCCCCCAAGAATGTCAAGAGATAGACAGAGATTGGAGCCAACCCACACACAGCGCTTTGTAGCAAGGAGAAACCCCTTGTCAGCGCTGACTGTGCTCCTTAGTAGGACACACAGTCTTACTACAGCCTCCTCTCCCTTCTACAACTCCCTGGTACCGTGTACAGTAAGCTGGAGTTGCTGTGGAGGGACCTGAACTTTCTCTCAGCACTGTGCAGGCAGGAAAATGGAGCTGGAACGCTGCTGGGTCCGCTCTGAGAAGCTCCGCCCCCTTAACAGCGCTGTCTTCCCGCTCTTCTGATGATTATACTGGCCTGAGGAAAGTTGCTGGCTGAGATCCGCGGAGCCCGACAGGCTTGCTGACCAGTGTGGGGGGAAAGCGCTGGCCCAGGGCACCCCTCACAGCGCCGCACTATGTGCCTCTGGTACCATCCCAGGAGCGTAGTTAATACCGCGCTCCTTCCCCATTGCCGCCAACTTCACACCGGCCCCCCGCTTGCTAGGGGGGTTGGTGACTAACTCACCACTCTCTTCAGCTCTGTAAGGGGTTGGCGGCATGCTGCTGGGGCGAGCAGTTCCCCTGTGGCAGAGACCGATCAGACCCCTCTGGAGCTCAGTGTCCACTCAGTGGCTCAGACCCCGCAGGGCGGACATTGCTCCCCCCCTTAGTCCCTCACTGCAGGCAGGCTGCTGCCAACAGCCTCCTGTAAAAAAATAAACTCTAAAATAAAACGTTACTAGAAAAGCTCAGGAAGCTCCCCTAGCTGTGACCGGCTCCTCCGGGCACATTTTCTAAACTGAGTCTGGTAGGAGGGACATAGAGGGAGGAGCCAGCCCACACTCTCAAACTCTTAACGTGCCAATGGCTCCTGGTGGACCCGTCTATACCCCATGGTACTAATGTGGACTCCAGCATCCTCTAGGGCGTAAAAGAAATTGCTGAATACACAAGAGACTGAATTGTGGACTGCAGAACCGCCTTTTTTGTCTCCTGTTCGAGGCAGGCCTTTCTTGAAAAACTGCATTGATGGTAGACAATCGAATCCAATTGTGTAACCTTTGTCTACAAAATTGCGGAACCACCCATCCGTGGAAGTATGAGACCACGCTAAGTGAAAATAAGATTTTACTTACCGATAAATCTATTTCTCATAGTCCGTAGTGGATGCTGGGGACTCCGTCAGGACCATGGGGAACAGCGGCTCCGCAGGAGACAGGGCACAAAAGCAAGCTTTTAGGATCACATGGTGTGTACTGGCTCCTCCCCCTATGACCCTCCTCCAAGCCTCAGTTAGGTACTGTGCCCGGACAAGCGTACACAATAAGGAAGGATCTTGAATCCCGGGTAAGACTCATACCAGCCACACCAATCACACCGTACAACTTGTGATTTGAACCCAGTTAACAGTATGATAACAATGAAGTAGCCTCTAAAAAAGATGGCTCACAACAAAAATAACCCGATTTTTTTGTAACAATAACTATGTACAAGTAATGCAGACAATCCGCACTTGGGATGGGCGCCCAGCATCCACTACGGACTATGAGAAATAGATTTATCGGTAAGTAAAATCTTATTTTCTCTAACGTCCTAGTGGATGCTGGGGACTCCGTCAGGACCATGGGGATTATACCAAAGCTCCCAAACGGGCGGGAGAGTGCGGATGACTCTGCAGCACCGAATGAGAGAACTCCAGGTCCTCCTCAGCCAGGGTATCAAATTTGTAGAATTTAGCAAACGTGTTTGCCCCTGACCAAGTAGCTGCTCGGCAAAGTTGTAAAGCCGAGACCCCTCGGGCAGCCGCCCAAGATGAGCCCACCTTCCTTGTGGAATGGGCATTTACAGATTTTGGCTGTGGCAGGCCTGCCACAGAATGTGCAAGCTGAATTGTACTACAAATCCAACGAGCAATAGTCTGCTTAGAAGCAGGAGCACCCAGCTTTTTGGGTGCCTACAATATAAACAGCAAGTCAGACTTTCTGACTCCAGCCATCCTGGAATTATATATATATATATATATATATATATATATATATATATATATATATATATATATATATATATATATATATATATATATATATATATATTTTCAGGGCCCTGACAACGTCTAGCAACTTGGAGTCCTCCAAGTCCCTAGTAGCTGCAGGCACCACAATAGGTTGTTTCAGGTGAAACTCTGACACCACCTTAGGAAGAAACTGGGGACGAGTCCGCAGTTCTGCCCTGTCCGAATGGAAAATCAAATATGGGCTTTTGTAAGACAAAGCCGCCAATTTTGACAATCGCCTGGCCGAGGCCAGGGCCAACAGCATGGTCACTTTCCATGTGAGATATTTCAAATCCACAGATTTGAGTGGTTCAAACCAATATGATTTGAGGAATCCCAACACTACGTTGAGATCCCACGGTGCCACTGGAGGCACACAAGGGCTGTATATGCAATACTCCCTTGACAAACGTCTGGACTTCAGGAACTGAAGCCAATTTTTTCTGGAAGAAAATCTATAGGGCCGAAACTTGAACCTTAATGGACCCCAATTTGAGGCTCATAGACACTCCTGTTTGCAGGAAGTGCAGAAATCGACCTAGTTGAAATTTTTTCGTGGGGCCTTCCTGGCCTCACCCACGCAACATATTTTTACCACATGTGGTGATAACGTTGTGCGGTCACCTCCTTCCTGGCTTTGACCAGGGTAGGTATGACCTCTTCCGGAATGCCTTTTCCCTTAGGATCCGGCGTTCAAACCGCCATGCCGTCAAACGCAGTCGCGGTAAGTCTTGGAACAGCCAAGGTCCCTGCTGGAGCAGGTCCTTTCTTAAAGGCCGATGCCACGGTTCCTCTTGGAACAGACATGGTACTTGCTGAAAGCAAATCCCTTCTTAGCTCCCGAGGCCATTAGTCCTCTGTGAGCATCTCTTGAAGTTCCGGTTACCAAGTCCCTCTTGGCCAATCCGGAGCCACGAGTATAGTTCTTACTCCTCTATGTCTTATAATTCTCAATACCTTGGTTATGAGAAGCAGAGAAGGGAACACATACACCGACTGTTACACCCACGGTGTTACCAGGACGTCCACAGCTATCGCCTGAAGGTCTCGTGACCTGGCGCAATACCTGTCCCATTTTTTTGTTCGGCGGGACGCCATCATGTCCACCTTTGGTCTTTCCCAACGGTTCACAATCATGCGGAAAACTTCCCGATGAAGTTCCCACTCTCCCGGGTGGAGGTCGTGCCTGCTGAGGAAGTCTGCTTCCCAGTCGTCCACTCCCGGAATGAACACTGCTGACAGTGCTATCACATGATTTTCCGCCTAGCGAAAAATCCTTGCAGTTTTGCCACTGCCCTCCTGCTTCTTGTGCCGCCCTTTCTGTTTACGTGGGCGACTGCCGTGATGTTATCCCACTGGATCAATACCGGCTGACCTTGAAGCAGAGGTCTTGCTAAGCTTAGAGCATTATAAATTTGCTCTTAGCTCCAGTATATTTATGTGGAGAGAATTCTCCAGACTTGATCACACTCCTTGTGTGACTGCTCCCCAGCCTCTCAGGCTGGCCTCCGTGGTCACGAGCATCCAATCCTGAATGCCGAATCTGCGGCCCTCTAGAAGATGAGCACTCTGTAATCACCACAGGAGAGACACCCTTGTCCTTGGATATAGGGTTATCCGCTGATGCATCTGAAGATGCGATCCGGACCATTTGTCCAGCAGATCCCACTGAAGAGTTCTTGCGTGAAATCTGCCGAATGGAAGCGCTTCGTAATAAGCCACCATTTTTACCAGGACTCTTGTGCAATGATGCACTGACACTTTTCCTGGTTTTAGGAGGATCCCGATTAGCTCGGATAACTCCCTGGCTTTCTCCTCTGGGAGAAACACCTTTTTCTGGACTGTGTCCAGAATCATCCCTAGGACCAGCAGACGTGTCGTCGGAACAACTGCGGTTTTGGAATATTTAGAATCCACCCGTGCTGTCGTAGAACTACTTGAGATAGTGCTACTCCGACCTCCAACTGTTCTCTGGACCTTGTTCTTATCAGGAGGTCGTCCATTTTCTTTGAAGACGAATCCTCCTTTCGGTCATTACCTTGGTAAGGACCCGGGGTGCCTTGGACAATCCAACGGCATCGTCTTGAAACTGATAGTGACAGTTCTGTACCACGAACCTGAGGTACCCTTGGTGAGAAAAGGCAAATTTTGGGACATGGAGGTAAGCATCCCTGATGTCCCGGGACACCATATAGTCCCCTTGTTCTTTGCTATCACTGCTCTGAGTGACTCCATCTGGATTTGAACCCTTGTAAGTGTTCAAATTTTTCAGATTTAGAATAGGTCTCACCTAGCCTTCAGTACCACCATATAGTGTGGAGTAATACCCCTTTCCTGGTTGTCGGAGGGGTAAATTTATTATCACCTGCTGGGAATACAGCTTGTGAATTGTTTTCAATACTGCCTCCCTGTCGGAGGGAGACATTGGTACAGCAGACTACAGGAACCTGCGAGGGGGGAAACCTCTCGACATTCCAATCTGTACCCCTTGGATACTACTTGTAGGATCCAGGGGTCCTGTACGGTCCCAGCGTCATGCTGAGAACTTGGTAGAAGCGGTGGAGGGCTTCTGTTCCTGGGAATGGGCTGCCTGCTGCAGTCTTCTTCCCTTTCCTCTATCCCTGGGCAGATATGACTCTTATAGGGACGAAAGGACTGAGGCTGAAAAGACGGTGTCTTTTCCTGCAGAGATGTGACTTAGGGTAAAAAACGGTGGATTTTCCAGCAGTTGCCCTGGCCACCAGGTCCCATGGACCGACCCCAAATAACTCCTCCCCTTTATACGGCAATACATCTTTGTGCCGTTTGGAATCTGCATCACCTGACCACTGTCGTGTCCATAAACATCTTCTTGCAGATATGGACATCGCATTTACTCTTGATGCCAGAGTGCAAATATCCCTCTGCGCATCTCGCATATATAGAAATGCATCCTTTAAATGCTCTATAGTCAATAAAATACTGTCCCTGTCAAAGGTATCAATATTTTTAGTCAGGGAATCCGACCAAGCCACCTCAGCTCTGCACATCCAGGCTGAGGCGATCGCTGGTCGCAGTATAACACCAGCATGTGTGTGTATACTTTTTAGGATATTTTTCAGCCTCCTATCAGCTGGCTCCTTAAGTACGGCCCTATCCGTAGATGGTACCGCCACTTGTTCTGATAAGCGTGTGAGCGCCTTATCCACCCTGAGGGGTGTTTCCCACCGCGCCTTAACTTCTGGCGGGAAAGGGTATACCGCCAATAATTTTCTATCGGGGGAAACCCACGCATCATCACACACTTCATTTAATTTATCTGATTCAGGAAAAACTACAGGTAGTTTTTTCACCTCACACATAATACCCTTTTTTGTGGTACTTGGAGTATCAGAAATATGTAACACCTCCTTCATTGCCCTTAACGTGTGGCCCTAAAAGAAAATACGTTTGTTTCTTCACCGTCGACACTGAAATCAGTGTCCGTGTCTGGGTCTGTGTCGACCGACTGAGGTAAATGGGCATTTTACAGCCCCTGACGGTGTTTGAGACGCCTGGACAGATACTAATTTGTTCGCCGGCCCTCTCATGTCGTCAACCGGCTTGCAGCGTGTTGACATTGTCACGTAATTTCCATAAATAAGCCATCCATTCCGGTGTCGACTCCCTAGAGAGTGACATCACCATTACAGGCAATTTGCTCCGCCTCCTCACCAATATTTTCCTCATACATGTCGACACACACGTACCGACATACAGCACACACATAGGGAATGCTCTGATAGAGGACAGGACCCACTAGCCCTTTGGGGAGACAGAGGGAGAGTTTGCCAGCACACACCAAAACGCTATAATTATCCAGGGACAACCTTTATATAAGTGTTCCTCCCTTATAGCATTTTAATATATATACATATCGCCAAATCAGTGCCCCCCCTCTCTGTTTTAACCCTGTTTCTGTAGTGCAGTGCAGGGGAGAGCATGGGAGCCTTCCCACCAGCCTTTCTGTGAGGGAAAATGGCGCTGTGTGCTGAGGAGAATAGGCCCCGCCCCCTTTTCGGCGGGCTTCTTCTCCGGAGTTTTAGATATCTGGCAGGGGTTAAATACATCCATATAGCCTCAAGGGCTATATGTGATGTATTTTTCGCCATACAGGTATTATACATTGCTGCCCAGGGCGCCCCCCCCCCAGCGCCCTGCACCCTCCGTGACCGCTGTGTGAAGTGTGCTGACAACAATGGCGCACAGCTGCAGTGCTGTGCGCTACCTGATGAAGACTGAGAGTCTTCTGCCGCCTGGTTCCGGACCTCTTCATCTTCAGCGTCTGCAAGGGGGGTCGGCGGCGCGGCTCCAGGACGAACCCCAGGGCGAGCCCTGTGTTCCGACTCCCTCTGGAGCTATGTCCAGTAGCCTAAGAATCCAATCCATCCTGCACGCAGGTGAGTTGAAAATCTCTCCCCTAAGTCCCTCGATGCAGTGAGCCTGTTGCCAGCAGGACTCACTGAAAATAAAGAACCTAAAAACTTTTTCTAAGTAACTCTTTAAGAGAGCCACCTAGATTGCACCCTGCTCGGCCGGGCACAAAAACCTAACTGAGGCTTGGAGGAGGGTCATAGGGGGAGGAGCCAGTACACACCATGTGATCCTAAAAGCTTGCTTTTGTGCCCTGTCTCCTGCGGAGCCGCTGTTCTCCATGGTTCTGACGGAGTCCCCAGCATCCACTAGGACGTTAGAGAAATGTGTGAAAGCGTGCTCTCACCACTTAAAAGGGTGAGATGGCTTCAAGTTTTTTTTGTGAAGCAAGTTAGTGGTTTTTGAAAACCACGTCCTCTACCACATGTACTGTATACGGTTGTTCCTTGTGCACAGCCAAGAAAGAAGTGAGGTCTAAAAGATCTGAACGCTGGTCCAGAATACTACTCTACTTGCCAAACTAGTGACCAAAGTGTCCTATAGCCACACTAATGGATTCTGAAATCCGATAACTGACTTGTTCAACATCCATAGATGCCGTAGCCAAATACTCAGCAGAATGACAAATGTGATCGGTAAAAAGTATAAGCTGGTCTGAGAAAAAGAACCTTTTTGCATGCCTAACCTGAGCGGTTTAGGCCAGACTTCTACAGTTATTACCCAAACTCCAAATAAAGCAGGTCTAAGCAACACCCCTGCAGCTGTATAGATAGACTTTAGCATGGACTCTAGCTTATGCTCAGACGGATGTGTTAACGTCGTTGCAGCAGGAACTGGATTGGTCAGGTTAGCAAATTAAACCCTTCAAAAAGTATTCTGTGTGGACTGGCCCCCTGCATTAGTCTGCTGAGCCACCGCAGCTCTGTTGCTATTTCGACAGAAGTCTCACTGTCTCAGTGAACTGTAGCACCTGGCGTATCGGCCGGCTGAGGCTATCAGTAACCTCACCAATGGACTCCAAGCCCACTTGACCTGTCCCCTTCTCTTATTGAGACGCCAGGTCTGGCATGAAATCATCCGTTGTATGATGAAACAAAAGAGGACTACGGTTAAAATTATAACTATTCATAGACTTTGAAAGACCTGCAAGGTTCTTGAAATTTCTCGAGCCCAAAGGCTGCTCAGACGGCATTGAACACGGATCACATCTTGCTGATTGACTGTCATTCTGCGCCGCGGACAATTTCGTTGCCCTATTAGTTAGTTATCATGCACACCGACAGACAGTAATACACACAGTAAGACAGTGAAACAAATCTGCACGATTCAGTAAACAATATCTATTAAGTATGCGATTTACTGAAGAAAAACCCACTAACACCCCTGCCCCCTCAAGTGGCAATGTGTTGTAGGACCGACACCCAAATTCCTGTAGAAAGAAACAGGAAGTTAGTATAAAATGGTGTCCACACCATGTGCTGTGTTTTGTAACATAGATTGTACACTACCTATGTAACAAGGAAACACATTTCACATTATAGACTTAATAGTCTGCTGTGTAACAGAGAAACAATTCACAGCATAGCTTAATAGTTGTAACTATTGCTGAGTGAAATAATAAGAATTTACTTACCGATAATTCTATTTCTCGTAGTCCGTAGTGGATGCTGGGAACTCCGTAAGGACCATGGGGAATAGCGGCTCCGCAGGAGACTGGGCACAAAAGTAAAGCTTTAGGACTACCTGGTGTGCACTGGCTCCTCCCCCTATGACCCTCCTCCAAGCCTCAGTTAGGATACTGTGCCCGGACGAGCGTACACAATAAGGAAGGATTTAGAATCCCGGGTAAGACTCATACCAGCCACACCAATCACACCGTACAACCTGTGATCTGAACCCAGTTAACAGCATGATAACAGAGGAGCCTCTGAAAAGATGGCTCACAACAATAATAACCCGATTTTTGTAACAATAACTATGTACAAGTATTGCAGACAATCCGCACTTGGGATGGGCGCCCAGCATCCACTACGGACTACGAGAAATAGAATTATCGGTAAGTAAATTCTTATTTTCTCTGACGTCCTAGTGGATGCTGGGAACTCCGTAAGGACCATGGGGATTATACCAAAGCTCCCAAACGGGCGGGAGAGTGCGGATGACTCTGCAGCACCGAATGAGAGAACTCCAGGTCCTCCTCAGCCAGGGTATCAAATTTGTAGAATTTTGCAAACGTGTTTGCCCCTGACCAAGTAGCTGCTCGGCAAAGTTGTAAAGCCGAGACCCCTCGGGCAGCCGCCCAAGATGAGCCCACCTTCCTTGTGGAATGGGCTTTTACAGATTTTGCCTGTGGCAGGCCTGCCACAGAATGTGCAAGCTGAATTGTACTACAAATCCAACGAGCAATAGTCTGCTTAGAAGCAGGAGCACCCAGCTTGTTGGGTGCATACAGGATAAACAGCGAGTCAGATTTTCTGACTCCAGCCGTCCTGGAAACATATTTTCAGGGCCCTGACTACGTCCAGCAACTTGGAGTCCTCCAAGTCCCTAGTAGCCGCAGGTACCACAATAGGCTGGTTCAAGTGAAACGCTGAAACCACCTTAGGGAGAACTTGAGGACGAGTCCTCAATTCTGCCCTGTCCGTATGGAAAATTAGGTAAGGGCTTTTATAGGATAAAGCCGCCAATTCTGAGACACGCCTGGCTGAAGCCAGGGCCAACAGCATTACCACTTTCCATGTGAGATATTTTAAGTCCACAGTGGTGAGTGGTTCAAACCAATGTGATTTTAGGAACCCCAAAACTACATTGAGATCCCAAGGTGCCACTGGAGGCACAAAAGGAGGCTGTATATGCAGTACCCCCTTGACAAACGTCTGAACTTCAGGAACTGAAGCCAGTTCTTTCTGGAAGAAAATCGACAGGGCCGAAATTTGAACCTTAATGGACCCTAATTTTAGGCCCATAGACAGTCCTGTTTGCAGGAAATGCAGGAATCGACCCAGTTGAAATTCCTCTGTAGGGGCCTTCCTGGCCTCGCACCACGCAACATATATACGCCAAATACGGTGATAATGCTGTACGGTTACATCCTTCCTGGCTTTGATCAGGGTAGGGATGACTTCATCCGGAATGCCTTTTTCCTTCAGGATCCGGCGTTCAACCGCCATGCCGTCAAATGCAGCCGCGGTAAGTCTTGGAACAGACAGGGTCCCTGCTGGAGCAGGTCCCTTCTTAGAGGTAGAGGCCACGGGTCCTCTGTGAGCATCTCTTGAAGTTCCGGTTACTAAGTCCTTCTTGGCCAATCCGGAGCCACGAGTATAGTATTTACTCCTCTCCTTCTTATGATTCTCAGTACCTTGGGTATGAGAGGCAGAGGAGGGAACACATACACTGACTGGTACACCCACGGTGTTACCAGAGCGTCCACAGCTATTGCCTGAGGGTCCCTTGACCTGGCGCAATACCAGTCTAGTTTTTTGTTGAGGCGGGACGCCATCATGTCCACCTTTGGTTTTACCCAACGGTTCACAATCATGTGGAAGACTTCTGGGTGAAGTCCCCACTCTCCCGGGTGGAGGTCGTGTCTGCTGAGGAAGTCTGCTTCCCAGTTGTCCACTCCCGGAATGAACACTGCTGACAGTGCTATTACATGATTTTCCGCCCAGCAAAAAATCCTTGCAACTTCTGCCATTGCCCTCCTGCTTCTTGTGCCGCCCTGTCTGTTTACGTGGGCGACTGCCGTGATGTTGTCTGACTGGATCAGCACCGGCTGACCTTGAAGCAGAGGTCTTGCTAGGCTTAGAGCATTGTAGATGGCCCTTAGCTCCAGGATATTTATGTGAAGTGATGTCTCCAGGCTTGACCACAAGCCCTGGAAATTTATTCCCTGTGTGACTGCTCCCCAGCCTCTCAGGCTGGCATCCGTGGTCACCAGGACCCAGTCCTGAATGCCGAATCTGCGGCCCTCTAGAAGATGAGCACTCTGCAACCACCACAAGAGAGACACCCTTGTCCTTGGTGACAAGATTATCCGCTGATGCATCTGAAGATGCGACCCGGACCATTTGTCTAGCAGATCCCACTGGAAGGTTCTTGCGTGGAATCTGCCGAATGGGATTGCTTCGTAAGAAGCCACCATCTTTCCCAGGACCCTTGTGCATTGATGCACTGAGACTTGGCCTGGTTTTAGGAGATTTCGGACTAGTTCGGATAACTCCCTGGCTTTCTCCTCCGGGAGAAACACCTTTTTCTGGACTGTGTCCAGGATCATCCCTAGGAATAGAAGTCGTGTCGTCGGGATCAGCTGCGATTTTGGAATATTGAGAATCCAACCGTGCTGGCGCAGCACTATCTGAGATAGTGCTACTCCGACTTACAACTGTTCCCTGGATCTTGCCCTTATCAGGAGATCGTCCAAGTAAGGGATAACAATACCGGTCCCAAGCTTCTTAATAAGCTGGGAAGGAATTGAGTGTAAAAAGAAAAAAATCTTGTCAAAAATAGAAGTAAAGCGTGGAGAAGTCTCCACTTGTGCCATCCTGACCGAGGCACAGAAAAACACTGGGGTACCTTTGGGAGTATGGAGGGGGTGGAGGGTTACTAATTTAAATATTTAAATGTGCCTATCCCTGCAAACGGCCCATCCATATCCCAAGAGTACTCCAGTGACCCCTAGTGGATGAAAAAGAAAAAAGAATAAAAAGGCATCAAGATGGTAAAAAAAAAAAAAAAAAAAAACATTGCACTGAAAATCATTGACAGTTCCCAATAACCGCCACCTCACAGAGGGCCTCAGTTAGTGTTCTGGCCAGTTAATGATGCAAATGCACAGATTTGGATTACAGTATGTGAGCGAATGAAAATCTGCAATGTAGGGGCTGTGTTTAGCCACGTTAAGGAACACAATTTGCATGTAACTGAATTGCCTCTATTTATGGCCGAATTCAATTAGCCACGAAAACACGGTAACTTACTGCAATTACCATTTTTCTTTTGTTTTTTTGCTGCAAAATCGGACTTTTCGTGGGTATGCACGCCCTTGCGATTTGCCCTATTCAACTGCAAATTCGCAAAAACAGGATTACCGTGAAAATTGTTGCCGAAAGTGAAAAATGGGTAAATTTGTCCGTACCCCCAAAAAAAGTTCAAGTAACATCAGATAACAGTATAAAAGTTTATTATTGGTTATAATAAATGTATTTTAGGGATTTTTTTCTCTAAAGTGGAAACAGCCCGATTACTCCCAACTACAAGTCTAAAAACGCACAAAGCACCCCAATATACCTGTCTCATACCTTGTACCCTATTTTCACCCCAAAAATGACATGTCATTATTGTCCAGTTAAAATAATTGAAAACTTCTAGGTGTCTAATAATTCATTTGGGGGTGGGGGGAGTGGGGGGTTAGGGGTGTCCCAGGGGATCAGAACCAAATCCCAACATTTTTAATTTAAAACAGGGATTTTCCCCAAGTTGATCACCTGCTCAGAGTTGGTGAATTGAAATTTGCGCTAAAATTACAGCGAATCCATTTTTGCGGACAACTGAATAGGTGCTTTAGCAAATTTACCGAGATTCGCGGTAAATTCAGTTTTGCTATAATGCTAACTAAACTTAAATTTACAGATTACATCATATTTACCTCAGAAATTTTGTTTGAGAACTTTTCATTTTCTTGTGTTTTATTTTCTTTGTTGTGGTTTTCATCATTTTCCTTTTTGTTGCTGTTTTCCTGGGTCAAGTTATCAGAGGAAGTTGAGGGAATGTTCTTACCACTTTTATCAGTTTTCTTATCCTGGTCTTCCTTATTCTGTGGCTCAGTTTTAGACTCATCTACAGTTATTTTATTATTATTCAGTTTATTTTTATTCTGGCTTCTTGAAGCAAGACTAGAAGTGTTTACTTTACTGTCCTCTTTACTGTTGTTATTAGCACTGATGCCAGGTGCCTCTATGTTATTTCCATTTTTTAATTCCTTTTGTGATTTTGTTTCAGTTACATTTCCATCAATAGTCCCTTTGTTAGAAGTTTTTGGTCCGGTCTCCTGGTCATTTTTATTCTGCCTGCTTCCGCTTTCATCTTTTACATCGTCATTGGAAATGCCACTCTTATTTGGCAGTTTGGCTTTGGATTCACTGGATAAAACAGCTTTTTGTTCACCAACGTTCTTGGCCAAATTTCCGGGGGCTTGTTTCTTTGTTGTTGTGTCATCTTTTACATTAATAGTGCTAGACGTCTCCCTTTCAGGATTTTCTTTTATAGACCTCTCATTCTGGTTTTGCCTATCCTCACATTCCCCTTGTTTTGTGTCGCTGAAGATAATAGTGGTTCCTGAAGTAACTGTACTAGTAGTCTCATGTGTATCACTTTGAATCAAGTTACCCACACGTTCCTTGTCTATGGGCTCTTGTTCTTCAGTTACATCTTTCTCTTCTGCATACTCTTTCTTGGTAATTGAAGCACCTTCATGTTTTCTTGTTCCTTTAAGGTCTTGTAATTCTTTTGTTGGTTGATTAAAATCTTGTGCTACCAAGTCACCATTGCCAAATTCAGCTGGCGTACTGCCAACTGGAATATCTTTTGGTAATGAAGATGGTGCATTGTCACTATTAATGGACTCCCCAGTACGCTCATCATCATTTCCAAGATTTTCAACACTGTTGCCTTCCAAAGACGAGAAAAGAGATATCAAAGACGTCGCTGTGTCAGGGTCAGCACTAGTGCCCGTTTTGTTTTTCTTTCGGTTTCTTTTCTGTAAAATAAGTAGATACCAAACAATAAAAGAGGGAAAACTGTAATCCTAATTTCCACTATTTATAGACCGCACCGGTTGTTTCAATGGCAGAGAAATTAACAGCATGAGGTCCTCTCACAGAAGCTGCCTTCATCACTAAATTGGCCTGGGCACACTGCAACTGGGTAGTCACAACCCCAGCCTGTTCAGCAAGTGGCTCAATTCTTTAAGAGAATCTGAACTGCAAAAAAAGTTTTTTAATGTTTCTCCACTACCATAGAAAAGACAGCCCTTCCCTTGCTTCCCAAATAAATGGACCAAAAAAAAATTCTTCATTTTATCTTTTTTATGGTCACTACTGATCGCTGCAAGACATAAGCTGTTTGGGTTTGCAGGTGCTTGTAGAACTACATGTGCAGCATACCCACGACTTTCCAAGTACCACTGTAGAAAATAGGATTTTGGTACTTACCAGGTAAATCCTTTTCTTTGAATCCATAGGGGGCACTGGAGTACTCTTGGGATATGGACGGGCTTCCGTAGGAACAGCACTGAATATTTAAATTTAGAACACTCCACCCCTCCATATCCCCGAGTACCTCAGTGTTTTTTACTGAGCCGAACAGGAACTATAGAGAGGTTGACAATGGAGTATTACATATAACATAACGGACAATAACGAAGTTGACACATAACGTTACTGACAACTAAACAGTTGACACCCTAACCAGCACTTGTAATTTGAACCAGTCGGTGAAAGTGTGTTACCATAAGATCCTCAGAACTCACCACAACCAGGTAAAACTGCTCTGGGTGGGCGTCCAGTGCCCCCTATGGATTCAAAGAAAAGGATTTACCTGGTAAGTACCAAAATCCTATTTTCTTTTTCATCCACTAGGGGTCACTGGAGTACTCTTGGGACGTACCAAAGCTTCCCCCGTGGGCGGGAGAGCTGTTTGGCACCTGTAACACTAGGCAGCCAAAGCTAAATGCTGATGCCGCAAACGTATCAAACTTGTAAAAGCGCACAAACGTGTGCACTGAAGACCACGTAGCCGCACGGCAAAGCTGCGTCGTAGAAGCTCCCCGACCAGCTGCCCATGAAGTTCCCACAGAACGTGTGGAATGAGCGGTTACTGATGTAGGTGGTTGTAACCTAGCATGAAGGTAAGCCTGGCGTATGGTTAGTTTTATCCATCTGGATAAGGTTTGTTTAGACGCTGGCCAACCCATCTTGGCAGCATCATAGAGAACAAACAACGTATCCGTCTTACGAACTGAAGACGTTCGGGATACATAAACGCGTAATGCGCGTACCACATCCAGAGTTCCAGAATGTGCTGTCAACACAGGAACTACTATTGGTTGATTGATGTGAAAAGATGACACTACCTTTGGTAAGAAAGCGGGATTCGTCCGAAGTTCCGCTCTGTCATCATGAAACACCAAATACGGTGACTTGCATGACAAGGCACCCAAATCCGAAACACGCCTTGCCGAAGCTAAGGCTAGAAGAAAAATTGTTTTCCAAGTGAGAAACTTTATATCCACTTGCTGTAAGGGTTCAAAATATGAAGACTGTAAGAACTCTAAAACCAGATTCAAGTCCCATGGCGCTGTAGGTGGAATGAATGGAGGCTGTACTCTAAGGACACCTTGGAGAAAAGTGCGTATAGACGGCAATAGAGCCAATCGTCTTTGAAAGTAAATTGACAAAGCAGATACCTGCACCTTTAGTGTAGATAAACGCAGTCCTCCATCTAACCCTGTTTGTAGAAACAACAAAAGGCGGGATAACTTGAAAGATGATGTCGGAAACTTCCGAGCTTCACACCAACCTATATAGGCACGCCATATTCTGTAATAATGAGCTGCCGTAACCGGCTTCCTAGCTCGTAACATGGTTGGTATAACCGAATCTGGAATGCCCTCTCTTCTTAAGAGGGCGGTCTCAACAGCCACCCCGTCAAACGCAGCCGCGCTAAATCGGGGTAAAGGAACGGACCCTATAGTAACAGGTCTGGACGTAGTGGGAGCGGCCAAGGATCGTCTGCGAGTAGTCCTCGGAGATCCGAGAACCAAGCTCTCTGAGGCCAGTGAGGCGCCACTAGTATGACTGTGACAGACTCTCTTTTGATCCGTTTTAGCACCAGAGGGAGCAACGGAAACGGTGGAAACAGATACACAAGACTGTACGGCCACGCGACAGTGAGAGCATCCACCGCCACTGCCTTTGGATCTCTTGTTCTGGACACATACTGGAACGTTTGGTGATTGTGTCGAGACGCCATCAGGTCCACCTGAGGATAACCCCATCTCTGAACCAACATGTGAAACACTTCTGGATTTAATGCCCATTCGCCTGGATGAAAATCCCGACGACTGAGATAATCCGCTTCCCAGTTGTCCACTCCCGGAATGAACACGGGCGACAACATCACCTGGTGGCATTCCGCCCAATTGAGGATTCGAGCTACTTCCCGCATTGCCATGCGGCTTCTCGTTCCTCCTTGTTTGTTGATGTATGCGACCGCCGTCGCATTGTCTGACTGCACTTGGACAGGCTGAGAGCGAAGCATGTGTACTGCTTGTCGTAGCGCATTGTAAATTGCGCGGAATTCCAGAACATTTATAGACAGCAATTTTTCGTGATCCGCCCAGAGACCCTGGAGCTGACAATTTTGAATTACCGCTCCCCAACCTCTGAGACTGGCGTCCGTAGTTAGAATTATCCAATTCCAGCCTCCGAACCGTCTTCCTGCGGTTAAATTGTGTTCCTTGAGCCACCAGAGCAGAGATACTCTTGCCCTTGGCGACAACCTTACCCTGTGGTGAATCTGCAGATGCGAGCCCGACCACTGGGCGAGCACATTCAGTTGAAATGGACGCGAGTGAAATCTTCCGAACTGAAGCGCTTCGAAAGCTGCCACCATTGTGCCTAAGAGGCGAATGCACAAGTGTACAGACACTGTGCGTGGCTTGAGCACTAATTGTACTAGATGTCGTAGAATTTGTACCTTCTGCTGTGGTAGGTAAATTCTTTGATTGACCGTATCGAGAATCATACCTAGGAATTGAAGGCGTTGAGACGGAATTAGATGTGATTTCTTGAAGTTGACAATCCAACCGTGGTGAACCAGTATATCGTATGTTAGCAGCGCATGTTGGAGAAGTATCTGTTGAGACGGAGCTTTGATGAGCAGATCGTCTAAATACGGAACTATTGTCACTCCCAGGGATCTGAGATGAGCTATCATCACAGACATCACTTTGGTGAATACCCGAGGCGCTGATGACAGGCCAAACGGTAGAGCCTGAAACTGGTAATGGTTCTGGTATTGCAAACCGTAAGAATTTCTGATGAGGCTGCCAAATTGGAATGTGTAAGTACGCATCCTTGAGATCTAGCGCAATCATAAATTCCTTTGGCTCTAAACCCGCAATCACCGAACGCAGAGACTCCATTTTGAATCTGTAGTAAGTTACGTACTGATTGAGACCCTTTAAGTTCAATATTGGTCTGACTGAGCCATCCGGCTTCGGTACCACAAACAGACTTGAATAATAACCCTGACCCTGTTGGTGTACAGGGACCGGAATCAAAACTGCCGAATCCAGTAGGTACTGAATGGCAATTTGCAGAACCGTCCTCTTGTCGTCCGACAGAGGCAATCCTGTCTTGAAAAACCGCAGAGGCGGAAGACAGTCGAACTCTATTTTGTAACCTTTTAACACTAAATTGCGGATCCACCCATCCGCGGATGTGTGGAACCACGCCAAATGGAACGTCTGAAGGCGTGCTCCCACAATCGGAGAACAGAGATGGGCTGGTAGCCCGTCATGCCACTGGCTTGTCGGTAACCTTAGCGTCCTGGCGACTTGTGTTGGTTTGTTGGAAACCACGTCCACGACCACGTCTAGCAGGCGTGGCTGTTTCTCTGCCACGTCCTCGAAAGGACTGAGGTCTAAAGGATTTGAACGAAGGTCCAGCGTACCTCCTTCTTGATACCGGTGGAGGCAATGGTAAGAAAACAGACTTACCTCCCGTAGCCTCAGCAATCCATGCGTCCAATTCAGGACCAAACAACTTCTTGCCATCGTAAGGCAACGCCTCTATACCTCATTTGACCTCTGCCTCCGCATGATAAGCACGCAGCCAGAGTGCTCTTCGTGCCGTAACTAGCGACGACGAAATACGAGAAGTGAGCTGACAGACGTCAGTAGACGCTGTACAGAGATACTCTACAGCCTCACTCATTTGATTTACAAGAAGTATCAGGTTTTCGTCATGTAAAGCAGATTTGAGTTCTGTAAGCCATATTATGAGCGCCTTAGTGACCCAAATGCCAACCAATCCAGGTCTCAGCATCACACCTGCTGCTACATACATGGATTTTAGCATAGTTTCTATCTTGCGATCTGAAGGATCTTTAAGCGTAGTAGCTGCTGGCACTGGTATGGTTAATTTCTTGGTAAGCTTCGACACTGAAGAATCAACTATTGGTGGATTCTCCCATGTACACGTTACCGAGTCTGGAAACGGGTAACTAGACTTAAATCTGCGAGGTATAGAAAACCGTTTATCTGGATTCTGTCGTGTTTCTACTAACATCTGATTAAGAGATTCCGACACAGGAAAACTTATTGGAGTTTTTTTTTTGTCGTTTAGTAAATACGACCTGATCATTTGTGAGAGGCTCCTCAGTTTCAGTAAACTTCAGAGACTGACGTACCGCTCTGATGAGATCATCAATGCCGGAACTGTTAAAATCCTCGCCATCTGACTCCACTTCGCCCTCCTCACCCTCATCTTGTTCCGTGAGGTCTGGCATGGAATCGTCAGAATGCAACATAGCAGAAACTGGAAAATCATAAGACATATGAAATTTATCCCGTTTACCCAAAATGGATTTGGACCTTACGCAAGGCTGAGACGCCTCCGGTAGTTCTGGCGGTCTCACCCTAGACTCAGATCTTGCCGTTTCCCGCTCCTGACGAGCGGCGGTCAATTCTGATTGTAACCTATCCAGTACATTTACTAACATACCCCACGGAGGGTCCGGTGAGGACATTGGTTGTAAAACTGGAGCAGAAATGGTATTCTGAACCGAATCCACAAAACATACTGTACATGTGGTAGATCCATCCGGTAACACACTGCTACAGACTTTGCAATTATGCTTTTTAGTTTTTGCTGGTGCCTTACTCATTATGGCGACAGACAATACAATACACAAAAAACAGACACTTGCACGACTCAGTAAAATAGTAGTAAGGTGTCTCTGTATATATATCTGGCCAAGTGCAGTACACGTGGCCAGTACTATGAAATGTGATCCCAAATTCCCACTAACACCCCTGCGCCTCCGGTGGAGTAGAGATGTAGTACCGGAACGTTCTGGAATCACAGCAGGAAGACACAGGAAGCATGGTTAAAATGGCCTCCATGCTCTCACATATAAATCACAGTGCAGTTTCATACTGATTTTATAAACAGCCTCCCTGCCAGTATAAAACATCATTATATATCTATATATATGTGTGCTATACTATCAACAGCCTGATGTTGCTGCTGTCCCTTCTCCCCCCCCCTCGCATCTGCTCCATTGCATGCAGTGCGGGCCGGGCAGCGGGCACCCCTGCGCCGGGACCTGGAAGACTGGGAGCGCGTGTGAAGCGCTATGATTACCGGGCAGCAGCGGTGTTAGAACAAGCGGCGGCCGGTGCAGCGGGAGAAGCGACGGGCGGAACAGCGGCGACTTCCGAGACGCGGGGCCGGAGCAGTGTTGGGGCTGTAAGAAGCGGCGGCCGGAGCAGCGGGCGGTTATGAGACCCGGCGGCCGGAGCAGCGGGTGGCTATGATACCCGGCGGCCGGAGCAGCTGCGGCGGGCGTCAGTCAGCCGAAAGAAACCAGCGCCTTCCCCACACCTCGGGGCGGCAGCGGAAGCTGACCGCCCCGTTCTCACCCCTCACATACCTGCACTTCTTGCTGTTCTGTGATGAGGCTCCGAAGGGGCTTCTCAGTAAGCGCCGGCCAGCCTTGAGCAGGAGATATGTGTGTGGCTGTGAGGGAGCTCTTTCAGAGAGGCCCGACACGCCCCTGCTGCTATCAGCAGCTGCACTATCCCTGACCCTGCCTTTTGGAAGGGGGAAAGGGATGTATAAAATATAAAAATAAAAATAAAAATATTCAAAGTAATTGTGGACCCAGCCACAAACGAACTGTTGCTATCGAGCACAGAAAAAACACTGAGGTACTCGGGGATATGGAGGGGTGGAGTGTTCTAAATTTAAATATTCAGTGCTGTTCCTACGGAAGCCCGTCCATATCCCAAGAGTACTCCAGTGACCCCTAGTGGATGAAAAAGAAAAAAAAAATACTCTGATAAAACACAGTGTCAGGGAGTATTCATTTAAAATTTCTCTCACACCAAGACCCATGTTGGGGATCCTTTTCAGCCGTCCAGCTCTAGGGATCTATGTACTAAGCCTTGGAGAAAAATAAAGTACCGGCCAATCAGCTCCTAACTGTGATGGTACAGGCTGCGTTTGAAAAATGACAGGAGCTGGTTGGTTGGTACATTAGGTCTCTCCACTTTATCTCTCTTCAAGGCTTAGTACACAGACCCCTAAAGTCCTAAAAGAAACAAATTGTGAGGTCCTGTTACAAATGACAGGAGAGGAGGCCAGACACTACAAACCAATGCAAAGCGGAAGGGTCGCTATCAAAGTGTATATGGGGCCTAATCCGACAAGGGGACCTGCTGGTGTCCATTCGTCTGTCTGAATCAAAAGCAGTTATTGGCCATCATCACAGGCGGTGCCAAAATAACGTGGAAATATGTGAACTTGTTGGTTCCTCCTCATCAGCACTACTTCGATATTTCCTACTACTGCCTCCACATCACCCGCCCCATCACTCCTCCAAGTCTTTTCTCCTCCACCCATGTGCGTAGCCAGAACTTTGTGGGCCCCATTGCAACATTTTGAAAGAGCCCCTGTCCCAATGCTTCTAGAGAAAACACCTCTCCGCAGCATTTGTTCATTTGCCCATAGTAGTGCCTTAGTTCACGTTATGACATATTGTAGGGCTGCCAGTACACATGTAACAGTAAAGTGTTCCATACTATAGTGGCTCTACTTCATTTTGTGCCACTTCATATTATGTAACAGTTATAATGTCCTCCAGTTCATTTTATATCGCTTTACAATGAGCAGGCCGAGAGGCGTAACTAGATACTGGTGTTCCTGCTAGGCTGTTTAAGATTTGAATGCTAAAATGCGTGCTGTTCTTATGGCGGCGCCCCGCTGCAACAGTCTGATAAAGGAAGGAATAGGGAAGGGGGGAGATTTGAAGGCAGTTGCAGAGAAACGATCACCACCTGGTGAATAGATACCATGCACATACACGCTGCAGGGAGAGCTTTGAGGCTGCCCAGCATCTCAGCGAGTGCCCCATACAGTGATAAAAGTGGACGTGTCTTAAGGACACAGGCCTTTCCAAGTGGCCACACCCACTTTCTGGGCGTGCACACGCCTACGACGTGCGCAGCACTGCCCTGTTCACAAGCAGGCACCCTGCCCTACTCCGTTCCTAGATTGAATACTAGATACATTGTAGGCCACACGGCAAACGTTTTTGGGGGGCCTCTATGTACCAGTCATTAAAGAAAATGTACAGTATATAAACACACGTAACTGTGACAGGGAAGGTGGCCCCTCTCAGCTCTGGGCCCCATAGCAGCTGCACTCCATACACTTGTGGTAGCAACGCCCTTGTCTCCAGCTGCTTTTGTTGGCCAGGCCTATTACTTCTGACTTCACCCCACGTCATCACCTCTATCTCCATCCCCCACACACACACCCCATATTTTATATTTATTTTTTGCATGCCCGAATGCTTTGAGGAATTCAGCCCTTTTTTTTTTTTTTTTTTTTTTTTTGACAGGCTCCCGCTGTGCGACACTGAATGCTTGTCGGAAACTGCCATCTTGTCGGAAAGACAGCAGTTTCTGACTTTTTTAGGTCGGAAGGAATTCCATCCTATTCAATGGGGCTGCTTTTTTTTCCGACAAGTTGGCAATTCCATCAACTTGTTGGAAAACACGTGGATTGGCGGATTAGATGCGGATCCATGTGTTTTGTCAGATTCCGCAGCCAAATCCAGCCAGGTTTTTGCCCCGGTTCCAACAATGTCAATCAGACTTTTAAAAAAAAAAGTCGGATTGGCATTGTCGTGAACGGCCTGAGACGTCGTAACCTTTCCGTCGGAAAGATCCGACATCTGTTGAATACACCCCTATAGCTAATGAACCATAAGCTGCAGGTTTCCCTTTTACAGTGACTGTTTTGACTGAATTTTTCCACATGAAAAGGTCCATGCTGATGATCAGTACGATCTTTGCTCCAGGGGTACAAAAGTTACAATTCGCCAATAAAAATGACCATAACTATTTACTATTGTTTCCCCTTGTTCCGTTTTAGATAAACAGCATAAAAGTGTCGCTGCCAGCACCAGGCCTCGAACAGATGTTCAGTTTGTAACCGTCCGACTGTTGCCCAATTTAAACAGGAAAAAGCAGATAGGTGGCTCTTCCACCATTTAGTCCCAGTCTGATCCATTCAGCGTGCTTGTGCCAGCATTCACACAATGCGACCAATAGCGGTGGAAAGCTGCAGGGCATGAAGGGTACTGCATGTATTAAAGTGGGTACATACTAGGCGACGTGCTCTTTGAGCGACATCGCATAGTATTTCACACTCCTGGGTCGGGCGGTTGGCGGCAGTGCATACACACCGAGCGATACGACGACCATATTGCTCAGTGACATCACGCCGCGGCCGGGCTATGCAGGTAGCTCTTGGACAACAGTCCAAATTGAGCTGCATGAACGGCCAACAGCGAGGGTTGTTAATGACCCATGGGGTAGCGCATCGCTTGTCGTCTCCGGCATACACACTTGCCGAGAAAGTGAACAATGTCGCTCAGGAAGGGTGAAAATGAGCGGCGTCGCTCATTTTCTCGGCAAGTGTGTATGCACCTTTAGACTATGCACTGCCTACTAGTGGTGGAGAACTTACAGTACCCTCAATGGAGCCGATTCTGAGATGAGAGAAAAATAAATAAAAAGAGCAAGTAATGTTGCACTTGGATAAACTATTCTGCAATTGCAAGGGGTGCAAATATATATTATTTTTTTAAAGCATGTAGCCCACAAACGCTGCTCAGCTTTATTTTTACACAGCAGTTTATATGTGAGCTAGGACAACCCCCCTCTCACATCTAAATCTCTCTGCACATTTTATATCTCCCCCACCTGAAGTGCAGCATGGTTTTACCAACGTGCTCTTAACTAAGAATCAGCCCCACTGTAATCTACGCTACCAGGGAGGGAATGCAAGCTCTGTAGCAGCAACAGGCAGAGCTCGGAATACAGAATATGGGCTTGCTAATTAGGATTTTGACTTTGTTTAGAATTCTCCTTTATGAAAATAGAAAACCCACCCTTCGTTTCTTAGTTGGTGGGCTGGCAACCTTCAGTGACTGCGGCTCATCCGTTATCTTTGATTCCTCGCTGCTGACAGTTGTTTTGGCTTCATCTGAAATCAGCTCTTTTCCAGGATCCAATACAGTCTCAATTAGAGAAGTTGGGTTTTGGCCTCCATCTCCTGTGGAGGTGATAATTACATTCAAAATAAATTAATGTGAAGAATCAATTTTTGATGTTCAAAGCAAAACTTATTGTATAGAATACTATGTAACGTGGACAAACATCAACCTTTTATATAATCCAGGACACTTATGAAAACCATTGCTCAGGTCTAGTTATTGTAACCAACAGTAACCAGATGCTTTGAGCGGTTTATTTTATACAATTCTTTTTCTACCAGATGCTGGGAGGTACGCAACAAGATATCAATTTTAAAGAAAATACCTCTAAAAAGTACAAGATGTACCAGAGGGTGGTATTCATGTGACTGGCGGTCACCTGACCGACAGTCACATGACCTCCGCCACCATCCCGACGGGTCACTATCACGATGGTCGGCATGCCGACCAACAGGGACTATTTCCACTCGTGGGTGTCCACGACACCCATAGAGTGGGAATAGAACCCGTGGCGACCGCAGGTCGCCACCGAGCCTGCAGCGTGGCGAGCGCAGCGAGCCCGCAAGGGGCTTGCTGCACTCGCCCCTCCCCGCCGGGATCCCGGCGTCGGTATGCTGCCGGGATCCCGGCGTCGGTAAGCTGACCGGCGGTATCCTGACCGCCGGTCAACAGTACTACACCCGTACCGCATATAACTAAAATAAATTTGACATACTATAAATAGCTTATAAGAGATTGTCACCAATTATCAATTGGCGAAATTTCACAAAAGAATCCTTATAATGAAGTGTAATCAATTTGAATAATTTAAATAATACAATGAATCTCCTGTACACGGCTTTTCCAGACCTAACTCAATCATAGCAATGTTAAAGTGCTAATTAACATTGACACAATAATTAAGCTTCTTTGCCTAACTTGTAGTTCTGCATCTACAAATAAGTTCCTGGCAGCACTACCAACACTTGTGCGGTCAGGCATCTCAGCTAGTGACCAGCCCTAAGGTTGGTTCATAATTCCAGTATAATCACTCATACCTTACAGCCAACTGCTGCACACTTAAAACCCACTTTATCTAATTAACAAAAATAACCGTAAGTTACTGACTGAATTCTGCCGATTGTCGGCATATTGCCGGGAAGTCTGCGATAGCAGTACTCTGTATTTTATCACTGATTTTAGTTATACAAAAGACAACAATTCTGTCACAGTAGAAATCTTCTATTTTTTCCTTTTCTCAACCATTAACAAGCAGTAGTATGATGTCATTTTCTTTGTCCTCGGTAGGTAATGCAATAGTATCTCTTTTAGAGAATGGATGATGACGACATCTCCTAGACAGTCGAGCTTGGGACCAATACAAAACTGAATTAAGCCCGCATGAAACACCCATTTATTACTTTCACATGAATGAGTATTTTACCTTAGTTCAGTGATGGACACACAATACAACCTGGCGACTGGGGGAAGCCAACATTATGTGTTTTAGTCACCACTAAAGTCTGGTTAAAAAAAAAAAAAAAAAAAATACTCAGTGCTACGTCTGAAACCAATTGTACCTATAACCAGGTACAATTGGGTAGGGAAGTATTCAGCAGGGAGTAAGGCGGTCACACTTTATGCTAAACGCACCTATGGTGTAATGGCTGTATCCAGGTTGATATAACCCTCTTGCCTTGTGGGAATATTGAATATAAAACACTGGCAAAGTGTGTGGCTCCCACCTCTAACAATATCTGCATGCTTATTATTATGCTAAAACAAGTTGTTCTAACAAGATCGTTGGCCCCTAACATTTGGATACATATGTTTAGCTCTTATTTCTTGTATGATAGAACTCTAAAAATGTTAATTCACAAGAATAAAGCGTAGACGTGACTGTGTTGAGGCCGGAGACAATAAAAATTTTGTAGATGCAAAGACCACTTTTGGGGACTACCAATTACAGATCCACCTATCTGTGCAGCCCACCCTATGGATTTTGGGTAATGATCAGTGGTGGCTCCTACCTGTTTTGGCGCTAACCATGCCCGGGGAGGAGGAGGCAAGGAAACAGCTGGAACCTGGCACCTGCGCAATGTATCTGACAGGTGCAGGGACTGATGCATGCGCACAAGAGGCGGGTTGACTGTGCATGCACAAAACCCCGGCTTCTATGGACTGCATCAGCTGCAGCCCATAGAAGTCAGCTAGGGTTGATGATCAGGCAGGGAGTGGCTTCCTACTGGAAGGACGCTCTATGCTAATCACAGCCAAGTCTGGCAGTCCCAGACGGAAAAAACACCTCCCAATGGACTGCATGTCCTGCGGGTGACTGGCAGGTAGCACTTCCAATAGAAAGTCACTGCCAGTTACAGTGTAGCCAGTTCAGTCACAGATTGCAACTGGCTCAGCTGAGCTCACTGAAGTGGTGGATTTTATGGGGGAAAGAGGGGGGTAAATTCACTGGTAATAATGTAAACTAATAATTATTATGTGCCTCACTATGTAATACCATTAGGGGCCTTTTGTAAAGTATTTACAAAAATTAATGTTTATCTAATTTAAAAGTTTATTTTTAAAAAGGCGACATGTTCAGTACAAACCATTTAATTTTTCAAGCTCATACTGTACATAACAATATGATCCAAATCCCATCAGTATACAGACATGTCTCCATGCACTACTGCTAAAGTCGTGCCAAACATCCCTTGTCGGCTCACCAGGTCCCCTGTGACTTGGCTTGTGTCAAGCATCTTATTCAGCCTGATGTGCAATGTGATGCAACAAAACCACTTAACGAGATACAGTATGTGTCACTTACTACATTTCGTGCACTGAAGAAACCAACAACAAGACTTGAAAATCGCTAAATGAGGCAGACTGATTTCTGTATTTGAACAGAGTTCGCAATTTGTTTTATAGAACCAGGTTATACTTCCTGCTTTGTATTCCTCTTGGGTGTCTTAAATTGTTACCGTATATACTCGAGTATAAGCCGACTTTTTCAGCACTTTTTTTTATGCTGAAAAAGCCCCCTCGGCTTATACTCGAGTCAGTGCCTGGGAAGGAGGGACACGGAGGGCACAGCGCGCGCCTCTCCTGTGTCCCTCCTGCGTCTCTATTAAATGAAGTACCGGTTCGTAAGCTCTGATTGGCTCACGAACCGGCACTTCATTTAATAGACCCGCCGCTGCCGCCGGAGACGCAGGAGGGACACAGGAGAGGCGCGCGCTATGCCCTCCGTGTACCTCCTTCACAAGACAGCGGGGGAGGGTAAGTTGTACCTGGCACTGGGGTAGCATATTTGGCACATGGGGGGAGGGGGGGGGGGCACATCTGGCACTGTGGGGGCACATCTGGCACTGTGGGGGCACATCTGGCAGTATGAGGGCACATCTGGCAGTATGAGGGCACATCTGGCACTGTGGGGGGAATATCTGGCACTGTGGGGGGAATATCTGGCACTGTGGGGGGAATATCTGGCACTATAAGGGCACATCTGGCACTGTGGGGGAATATCTGGCAGTATGAGGGCACATCTGGCACTGTGGGGGAATATCTGGCAGTATGAGGGCATATCTGGCACTGTGGGGGAATATCTGGCAGTATGAGGGCATATCTGGCACTGTGGGGGAATATCTGCCACTATAAGGGCACATCTGGCACTGTGGGGGAATATCTGGCAGTATGAGGGCATATCTGGCACTGTGGGGGAATATCTGGCAGTGTGAGGGCATATCTGGCACTGTGGGGGAATATCTGGCACTATAAGGGCACATCTGGCACTGTGGGGGAATATCTGGCAGTATGAGGGCACATCTGGCACTGTGGGGGAATATCTGGCAGTATGAGGGCATATCTGGCACTGTGGGGGAATATCTGGCAGTATGAGGGCATATCTGGCACAGTGGGGGAATATCTGACAGTATGAGGGCATATCTGGCAGTATGAGGGCATATCTGGCACAGTGGGGGAATATCTGGCAGTATGAGGGCATATCTGGCACTGTGGGGGAATATCTGGCACTGTGGGTCATAGCTGGCAGTATGAGGGCATATCTGGCACTGTGGGGGAATATCTGGCAGTATGAGGGCATATCTGGCACTGTGGGGGCATATCTGGCAGTATGAGGGCACATCTGGCAGTATGAGGGCACATCTGGCAGTATGAGGGCACATCTGGCAGTATGAGGGCACATCTGGCAGTATGAGGGCACATCTGGCAGTATGAGGGCACATCTGGCAGTATGAGGGCACATCTGGCAGTATGAGGGCACATCTGGCAGTATGAGGGCACATCTGGCACTATAAGGGCACATCTGGCACTATAAGGGCACATCTGGCACTATAAGGGCACATCTGGCACTATAAGGGCACATCTGGCACTATAAGGGCACATCTGGCACTATAAGGGCACATCTGGCACTATAAGGGCACATCTGGCACTATAAGGGCACATCTGGCACTATAAGGGCACATCTGGCACTATAAGGGCACATCTGGCACTGTGGGGGAATATCTGGCACTGTGGGGGAATATCTGGCACTATAAGGGCACATCTGGCACTGTGGGGGAATATCTGGCACTGTGGGGGAATATCTGGCACTATAAGGGCACATCTGGCACTGTGGGGGAATATCTGGCACTATAAGGGCACATCTGGCACTGTGGGGGAATATCTGGCACTATAAGGGCACATCTGGCACTGTGGGGGAATATCTGGCACTATAAGGGCACATCTGGCACTGTGGGGAAATATCTGGCACTATGAGGGCACATCTGGCACTGTGGGGGAATATCTGGCAGTATGAGGGCATATCTGGCACAGTGGGGGAATATCTGACAGTATGAGGGCATATCTGGCACTGTGGGGGAATATCTGGCACTGTGGGTCATAGCTGGCAGTATGAGGGCATATCTGGCACTGTGGGGGAATATCTGGCAGTATGAGGGCATATCTGGCAGTATGAGGGCATATCTGGCACTGTGGGGGCATATCTGGCACTGTGGGGGCATATCTGGCACTGTGGGGGCATATCTGGCACTGTGGGGGCATAGCTGGCAGTATGAGGGCACATCTGGCACCATAAGGGCACATCTGGCACCATAAGGGCACATCTGGCACCATAAGGGCACATCTGGCACTGTGGGGGAATATCTGGCACTATAAGGGCACATCTGGCACTGTGGGGGAATATCTGGCACTATAAGGGCACATCTGGCACTGTGGGGGAATATCTGGCACTATAAGGGCATATCTGGCACAGTGGGGGAATATCTGACAGTATGAGGGCATATCTGGCACTGTGGGGGAATATCTGGCACTGTGGGTCATAGCTGGCAGTATGAGGGCATATCTGGCACTGTGGGGGAATATCTGGCACTGTGGGGGCATAGCTGGCAGTATGAGGGCACATCTGGCACTATAAGGGCACATCTGGCACTATAAGGGCACATCTGGCACTATAAGGGCACATCTGGCACTATAAGGGCACATCTGGCACTGTGGGGGAATATCTGGCACTGTGGGGGAATATCTGGCACTGTGGGGGAATATCTGGCACTGTGGGGGAATATCTGGCACTGTGGGGGAATATCTGGCACTATAAGGGCACATCTGGCACTGTGGGGGAATATCTGGCACTATAAGGGCACATCTGGCACTGTGGGGGAATATCTGGCACTATGAGGGCACATCTGGCACTGTGGGGGGAATATCTGGCAGTATGAGGGCATATCTGGCACTGTGGGGGAATATCTGGCAGTATGAGGGCACATCTGGCACTGTGGGGGCATAGCTGGCAGTATGAGGGCATATCTGGCACTGTGGGGGCATAGCTGGCAGTATGAGGGCATATCTGGCACTGTGGGGGAATATCTGGCAGTATGAGGGCATATCTGGCACTGTGGGGGCATAGCTGGCAGTATGAGGGCATAGCTGGCACTGTGGGGGCATAGCTGGCAGTATGAGGGCTGTGTACGGCTAGAGCTGCATTTCCCACCCTAGGCTTATACTCGAGTAAATAATTTTTCCCAGGTTTTTGTGGTAAAATTAGGTGCCTCGGATTATATTCGGGTCGACTTATACTCGAGTATATACGGTACATTGTTTTAGTTGTCTTCACACCAAAATTATTTCCAGCAAAGTTTTGTATTTATTCAGTAAAACATAGGATCTATAGTTGCAGACAGATACCACACTGATATTGCTATTCATTTTTGAAGGGTTTGGCACATACTTATCTACTCTCCAGGGCCGGCTCCAGGCATGTTCGACTGGAGCGGCCGCGCGGGGCGCCACTCTTTTAGGGCGCCGCACGCTGCGGCCGCCATATTCCTGCCTGGAGCCAGCCTTCAAACTGTGTGTGTGTGCGCGCAGCGCGCTGTGCGGCGCCGGCGTCTGACGTTAGACGCCGGCGCCGCGCAGCGCAGACGGAATCGTTCATCCGTCCAGCCGCCCGCCCGCCTGCCTGCCTGCCTGGGCCCACAGCAGTACTCCCCCTCCCGGCTCCCAGCACCGCAGTCCGCAGTGACAATGCCATGTAAGTTAAAATCTGCACTGTGGGGGCATTATATATCTGGCACTGTGGGGGCATTATGTTTATTCATGTGGGGGCATATCTGCACTGTGGGGGCATTATATATCTGGCACTGTGGGGGCATATCTGCACTGTGGGGGCATTATATATCTGGCACTGTGGGGGCATATCTGCACTGTGGGGGCATTATATATCTGGCACTGTGGGGGCATAGCTGCACTGTGGGGGCATTGATTCTTGCACTGTGGGGGCATATCTGCACTGTGGGGGCATTATATATCTGGCACTGTGGGGGCATATCTGCACTGTGGGGGCATTATATATCTGGCACTGTGGGGGCATAGCTGCACTGTGGGGGCATTGTTTCTTGCACTGTGGGGGCATATCTGCACTGTGGGGGCATTATATATCTGGCACTGTGGGGGCATATCTGCACTGTGGGGGCATTATATATCTGGCACTGTGGGGGCATAGCTGCACTGTGGGGGCATTATGTTTCTGGCACTGTGGGGGCATATCTGCACTGTGGGGGCATTATGTATCTGGCACTGTGGGGGTATATCTGCACTGTGGGGGCATTATATATCTGGCACTGTGGGGGCATATCTGCACTGTGGGGGCATTATATATCTGGCACTGTGGGGGCATAGCTGCACTGTGGGGGCATTATGTTTCTGGCACTGTGGGGGCATATCTGCACTGTGGGGGCATTATGTATATGGCACTGTGGGGGCATATCTGGCACTGGGGGCATTAATGTATCTGACACTGTGGGGGGCAATAATGCATCTGGCACTGTGTGGGCACTTATGCATCTGGCAATATGTGGGCATTTATGTATCTGGCACTGGGGGGATTTATGTATCTGGCCCTGTGGTGGCATATCTGGCACTGTGCGGGCATTTTTATATATGGCACAGTGGGGACATATCTGGCACTGTGTGGGCATTTTTATATCTGGCACTGTGTGGGCACTTATGTATCTGGCACTGCGGGGGCATCATGTATCTGGCACTGTGGGGGGCATATCTGCACTGTGGAGGCACTTATGTATCTGGCACTTTGGGGGCATTTATGTATCTGAACTGTGGGTGCATATCTGGCACTGTGTGGCCATTTATGTAGCTGGCACTGCTGGGGGGCATGTCACGTGTAGCTGGCACTGCTGGGGGGCATGTCATGTAGTGTTCCCGCTAGGCGTCTGTGGCTAGGCAATGTGTCTCAGTGCTGTGCCTGGCGCAAAGTGTATAGGAGGTTCTACCTGGTGCAGTGTGTATTAGCTGCACTACTGTGTGGTGTAATGCAAATTGCCACTATTATGTGGCCACGTACCTTCCCCACGAAGTAACTCCCATTAATTTTTGCTGCGCGCCTTCGGCGCGCACTGTCCATGCTTTGACATATAGGTGTGGGAACAACAAGCAGTATGTACATCATTTTGCCCTCCTAACTTAAAAATGTGCCCTCCCTGTGATCAGCACCATGCCCTAAAAAGTGAACACTATCCTGTGTAGCTGGCACTACTGGGGGGCATGTCATGTGTAGCTGGCACTGCTGCGGGGCATGTCATGTGTAGCTGGCACTGCTGCGGGGCATGTCATGTGTAGCTGGCACTGCTGGGAGGCATGTCATGTCTATCTGGCACTGCTGGGAGGCATGTCATGTCTATCTGGCACTGCACATTATGTGTATCTGGCACTATACTGGAGACATTGTGTGTAAGGAACACTACTGTGGCTATGTGTAAGGCTGCTAATTGTGTGAAAATATTTTTACAGTTTGATGATATGAAGTTACGAGTCCACGCCCACTTTTCCAGAGGCCACACCCACTTTTCCGGGAGCGCGCGCCTTCGGCGCGCGCATGGGGGGGGGGGCGCTTTTACATTTTCTCGCTCAGGGTGCTAGTAGGCCTGGAGCCGGCCCTGCTACTCTCCCAGAATGTCAGAACTACTGCAGAATTTTGGGAAGTCCCCCAGCCTTCCAAAAGAGTAGGAGACCCGCTCACATCCCTTCCACTTCCTAGTGAAATGAGCAGGATGACGAGCACAAAAACAGCATTTTGGTAGTGACCCCGCTTCATTCACCCGCGTGACTGTCACAGCATTATGCCGCAAAGGGACAGGGCTTAGTGATGAGAAACACCCAGCATATTGGGTCAGCTCCATCTCCGCTCCGAGCACTCTCCCAGAGAGGAGAACATAAATGGGATCCGGTCTGAAGATCGACAGTGTCTAGGTCGACAATGTTTAGGTCGACCACTATAGGTCGACAGTCACTAGGTCGACATGGATGGAAGGTCGACAGGGTTTCTAGGTCGACATGTGCTAGGTCGACAGGTCTAAAGGTCGACATGAGTTTTTCACATTTTTTTTCTTTTTTTGGATTTTTTCATACTTAACGATCCACGTGGACTACAATTGGAACGGTAAAGTGTGCCGAGCAAAGCGGTAGCGGTGCGAAGGCACCATGCCCGAAGCATGGCGAGCGAAGCGAGCCATGCGAGGGGACGCTGTGCACTAATTTGGGATCCCGGTCACTTTACGAAGAAAACGACGCCCAAAAAAAAAAAAATCCTCATGTCAACATTTAGACCTGTCGACCTAGCACATGTCGACCTAGAAATCCTGTCGACCTTCCATCCATGTCGACCTAGTGACTGTCGACCTATAGTGGTCGACCTAAACATTGTCGACCTGGATACAGTCGATAAAACGAACCACACCCAACATAAATATGGGCAAGTACGGTTTGGCATAAACCGATTTCATGACGCACCTCGCAGACGGAGCATTACACACCCTCATCAGTGCTGTGCGCATACTGCAGGTGTTACTTTCCACACTGGCTCAAATGCTTTTTAGGAAAGTATAGTTTGGGTGCAGCATTTGATCAGTTATCTATATACAGAGAGATTCTAAGGAGAAAAAATATTTACATTCTACAAATATTAATTAAAAAAAAGGGGTAAAGAAAAAACAAAAAGGCGTTTTTCCTAGCTTGAATAAGTGAAGGAAAAGGGAAAAACATAAAATTGTACTTTACCTTGCGTTACTGTGCTGGGTATTAGAGTATTTAGGCGACTCCCGCAGCTACTGCAGAAGTTGGGATGTTCTTCTGAAGACTGGTGACTGCAATTCGGACACCTCATTTTCTATGGTAGAGAAAATCCAACATCCAAACCTGTGCTCACTCCAGCAACCTACTGCACAGGATTCAGAACATCACTGTAGAGAAGACAATAGAATAAAGTAATGAGTCAGGAGGATGAGTCACATGGTCTCACATTGCTTTCACTTTCAATATGTAGATGAAAAAAAAAAAAAAAAACACTAGCCTAATTCAGGGTATTTCTAACATTACCTATCAGCTAACCACAGGATAATCCTCTCCCCTGATAGATAATACCCCTTTCACACTGTCAGCAATAACCCGGGTTATCGCACAGCAACCCAGCACATTGCTAGGTCAGGCCACCTGTCTGAAAGGGGTCTCGCTAAGCCACACCTGGGAGGGAACAGTGTAGAAATCGAGGATGCAACTTGGCAATAACATCAGGGTTGGCAGTGTGCGCACCTGAATGAAGCAACATTTGGTTTGCTCCATCCAATCACTTTTGCGAACATTTAGTGGCAAATAAACACATCAAATATTACTTCACATAGGGGGTAATTCAGAGCTGATCGTAGCAGCAAATTTGTTAGCAGTTGGGCAAACCCATGTGCACTGCAGGTGGGGCAGATGTAACATGTGCAGAGAGTGTTAGATTTGGGTGGATTATTTTGTTTCTGTGCAGGGTGAATACTGGACGCTTTATTCTTACACTGCAATTTAGATTTCAATGTGAACCCCCCCCCCCCAATCTAACTCTCTCTGCACGTTATATTGGGATCTGGTCTCTAGGTCGACATGAGTTTTTCACAATTTTTTTCTTTATTTGAACTTTTTCTTCCTCAACGATCCATGCGGACTACAACTGGGAATAGTAACCTGAAGCATGGCGGGCGAAGTGAGCCATGCGAGGGGACACGGTGCACTAATTGGGATTCCCGGTCACTGTACGGAGAAAACAACACCAAAATAAATCAAACTCATGTCGACCGAGACCATGTCGACCTAGAGACACCGTCGACCAATAGTGGGTGACCTAGACACTGTCGACCTTCCATACCACACCCGTTATATCTGTCCCCCCTGTAGTGCACATGGTTTTGTCCAACTGCTAACAAATTTGCTGCTACAATCAGGTCTGAATTACCCCCATAGACACAGATCATACACTAGGGCAGATGTATTAACCTGGAGAAGGCATAAGGAAATGATAAACCAGTGATAAGTGTAAGGTGATAAACGCACCAGACAAAGGCCCAGATTTATCAAGCCTTGTAGAGTGATAAATAGCACAGTGATAAAGTACCAATCAATCAGCTCCTAAGTGTCATGTTACAGGCTGTGTTTGAAAAATGACAGTTAGGAGCTGGTTGTCTGGTGCTTTATCACCGTGCAATTTATCACCCTCCAAGGATTGATAAATTTGGACCAAAATGACAAACCATAACATAAAAGGACATAAGATAATAAAGGTGCATACACACTAAGCTATTTTCCCTGTGCCAGCGATGTCCACGTGGGGGGAGGGGGGGGGGGGAGCACTTTCCAGTAGGAGACTGTGGAAAGTGCTTCACTCGGCTGTTCAAACAGCCCGACGAACGGCTGCAGCTAGCGGTGATGCTGGAGTGCGCATCAGCGCTCATTGCCCGCCCATACACACTGGACGAATTTGAGTAGCTCAAAATGACAAAAGTGAGCTATTTTGAGCTCATAATTGCCCAGTGTGTACGGGCTTTAACCCACTATATAAAAAGCAACAGAGAGAAACACTAACAAGACACAAGGCCTGATTCAGAAGGGGGACACAAATCCAGTACACAGTGGATCTACGAAAATATGCTAATTACACAGCCGCTGGGATCTGTACTGGCTGCGTCTCTAATCTGCCACTTGCATATAAAAGCCGCCCTACGGCAGCACAAAATGGCCGTTGGAACTAAGGGGTCTATTTACTAAGCCTTGGCTGGAGATAAAGTACCAGCCAATCAGCTTTTATTGCCATGTCACAGGCTGGGTTTGAAAAATGACAGTTAGGCATTAACTGGCTGGTGCTTTATCTCAGTCCACTTTACCTCCATCCAAGGCTTAGTAAATAGATCTCGTAGTCACTGGAGCCAGTACAAATGCGAACAAAGTTGCAGTCACTGGCTGGCACACGCCTAGAAAATGTTCACAACACGCCCACATTTGAGAAGCCATTCTAGGACCATGCAACTTTCAAATCCTGTGCAGTTACTCTTTTCTGCCTAAGGTGTCGCTCTCTGCTCTGGTGCTTCTCAGCACACACAGGTCTGTATCACAGCACTGAGTAACAGATCAGAGTGTGCTGAGAAGCACCACAGCAGAGAGCGACACCCCAGGCAGGAAAGAGGAACTGCACGGATTTTGAAAGGTGCAGGGTGCTAGAATGAACACTATGGGCGGGATTCAAATCTTCTATTGCCCCCGATCTCCCGTCTAAAGTGGCGGGAGATCGTGGGGCGATATTCTAATGACCCCTGTTTTCGCGCTGATCGCGCCCATAAGAGACGGGTTTGGCCGCGTAAAGCAGCTAAACCCGACTAAAGACATGGGTGTCCAAACGGGTCACTTTTCACGCATTTCAGCTCGCCACCCCTGGGGGTGGAGAGCTGAAATGCTGATATCGCACCCATCGGCAGTAACATTTGAATACTGCCGGCGGGCGCGATGGGGGCGGGAGGGAAGCTTCAAGATTTGAATCTCCCCCTATGAATGTCACATACTAGCTCACACAGACATACACAAATGCTAGGCTTAAAGTGTGAATTCAGTTAAACTACCTGTATGCTTTTATCAATTATAAAATGATAATAGAAAACAGCACACATTACAATGCATGTAATGTACAATCACATTCTCTTTACATAATTGCATTAAGAAATGTGAGCATTATATAAAGTAACCCAATGTATGTCCAGCTCTAACTAGGGGTTTAAAATGCTGTCTTTATACAGCCAGACCCGTCCCAATAGAGAGAGAACATCTGTCTACTGATTTTGTATGTGGTCAGCTGCCGTCAGTCAAAACACTAATACCCCGTTCAGATTGCAATTGCCGTGTCACGCACGGAAATTGGATACGGGTTCTTCCTGGGTGCGACTCGGCCTTGGACCCTGAGAACATAATTCCCGACACGGCAATATGCCGGGTCGGGTTGCCATCCAGGGCGGGGACCGCTGCGGCATCAGGGGCGGGTGCGGAGGTGCCTCTCCCTATGCTGTGAACAGGTACCGGGTCGCATCAACCCGGGTAACCCCTTGACGCTGCACCGGACCCGGTAGTAACCCGGGAATTCGTCAGTGACCCGTTCACACCGCACAGCGACCCATGTCGACCCGGCAATATACCGGGTCGATACCGGGTTATTTGTGCAGTGTGTACAGGGTATAACTAACACTAAATTGGCACAAATAATCATTCCATGGTCAAACTCACATTTCTTTCCCATTCTAGTATTTCATCTGAACAACAACAACTGAACCTCTTGACTATTTCTGCATATTTAAATGCAATTAGTGGCTGCCAAACGATTAACGGATTACATATTTGCATTAACAAGCAGGTTAATAATAGGCTCACTGATTGCATGTACTGTATATCTGGTATTAAATATTGACCTGACAACACTATCCATAGAACAATTTTGTTACATAGATTAAGGGGTGTATTCAATTGCAGTCAAAAACAGCCGTCTGTCGAAAAGACGTCCGTTTTCGACTTTTTAAGGTCGAATCCTGATTCGACCTATTCAGAGCTTTTCGACAAGTCGAGGCATTCGACTTGTCAAATAGCACGTGGATCGGCGGAATAGCTGCCGATCCACGTGTTGATGTCGAAAACGGGGCCAAATCCGACAGGTTTTGGCCCCCTTTTCGACTATCTCAATCCAACATCAAAATGATGTCGGAATGAGATGGACCCGGAGGAGGGGAGGGGGGGGGGGGGGGAGCCGCAGGGACAGCCGGCGGGCATACAGGATATCAGCGCTACGATCAGCGCTGCAGCTGGATGTCACTCAGCCGCCCGACCTCACGGCAGCTTCCACCCGGCTCCAGCAGCGTGCTGGAGCCGGGTGGAAGCTGCCGTGAGGTCGGGCGGCTGAGTGACAACCAGCTGGCGCTGATCTCCTCTGGATGCCTCCCCGCGGCTCGCCCCCCCCCCCCCCCTCCCCTCACCAATATTAAGCTGACCTGGAGCTCAACCCATCAATGTCGGACTGAGCTTCATGCTCGGGAATGCCAGCGGTGACGTAACTGAACGTTATCTTTGAGCGACAACGTTCAGTGTGTACGCACTATTTAGTTGAGCGCTATATCTTTCAACGATATAGTCGTCCATCGCCGGCAATCCCAAACCGCGTAGTGTGTACCCGCTTTTACTGTATCTGGTCTTAGAGGGAAAGCCCTCACCCAGGTGGGTGCACCATCTTTTCTGAGATAGGTAGGGGAATTATATACATACAATATGCTACACTACCTGGCGTTCTCAGTCTGCATCAGCCCCAAGGTATTTAATGCAATCATTTAGAAGTACAGTAACTCTCAATTAAAATGTAAATCTCAGAGTGTCATGTTCAGTCTAGCCTACTTAATTGGCATGTAAAATAATTAGGAAGTGGAACGGAGGACGGATTTGTGTCCTGCCGTAGGCGATCTAACCTCAGATATGTGATTTGTGTGATTAAACCTGCTACAGAGAAACTGTTACACTAACGGAATCAACAGGTGAGGAGCAAATTCAGGTGGTTGTGTCAGCTCTCTACCTGATTTATGGTCAATATTATTATACCCTACCCTGATTACTCCCATCTAACAACTGCCACATCGTGAGGGGATTATTACTAATAGGACAAGGAGGAAGTAAAGGGGTAATGAGATGGAGTAATAAAAAAAAGTGACTCTACTGCAAGGGTAAGCAACCTGTGGCTCCAACTGCTGTGGAACTATACATCCCAGCATGCTCTGCCTCCATTTTGCCGTTAGGGCATGCTAAAACTATAGCGGGGCATGCTGCAATTTGTAGCTCCACAGCAGCTGGAGTGCAACAGGTTTCCTACCCCTGCTCAACTAAATGCCAATACCTGAAGGCAGACTTTGGGGGAGATTTACCAAAGCTTGGTGAGATAAAGTACCAACCAATCAGCTTCTGTCATTTTTTTTTTTTTTTTAAACACAGCCTGTAAAATGTCAGTTAAGAGCTGGTTGGTTGGTACTTTATCTCACCAAGCTTTGATAAATCTCCCCCTTTGTCTCCCTTATAGAAACCAAGTAATCCTATATAATAAAAGACTAACACTCATCTCTATGGGGGGAATAAAAGTGTTTTGTGTGCTGGCGGCCACTAGATGGTGCCCGACGGAGCAATTCAAGTGTTACTCCGTTCGGCCGCGTACAGCCGTCGATGCTGACATCACTGTTATGACGTTCCGTCATTCTGACAGGCTGGTAACTAGTGTCCTGTGATACACATAAAGTCACTTTACGTTTTAAATATTTCTATTACACAAATGCACAGGGAAAGTTACATTAAACCCATTTTCACATCTTTTGTTTACCTGATCCCGGCCGAAATGGTTGGGATCAGCATATCAGGGATATTAACATAAGGAATTTCCCTGACGGATCGACAATCATCGACGGCCGCCGACTGGTTGTACCGATCGCTGGTTCCAATCGCATCAGGGAATCGCCAGGAAGATGTATGGGGGCGTTAATGCTCAAGGTTTGCAAATCTTGTTCAGTGGTGCTCATCCAGAGAGGTGGGTTATCCCCATGTGCTGTCCTCACTCAGGAACTGTCAGAGTAATGTACTGTATGTTGACACACAGGAAAACAATGTGTTCCCCATACAGCACAAGCCATATCCATGACCCTGCTAACTGGGGGGTGGTTCATTGGGTCGACCCTAACTAGGTCGACAGTCATTAGGTCGACCACTATTGGTCGACAGTGAGTAGGTTGACACCTGAAATAGGTCGACATGGTCATGAAATCGACATGGAAAAAGGTCGACATGGGTTTTTTTTTGTGTGTGTGTTGTTTTCTTCATAAAGTGACCGAAAACTCCAATTAGTGCACTGTGTCCACCCGCCATGCTTCTGGCAAGGTGCCTCGCTGCGCTCGGCACAGGTTACTATTCCACGTGGATCGTGAAGCAAGAAAAAGTTTTGGTTTTTTTTATTAATTTTTTTTTCCCCCGAAAACTCATTTCGACCTTTTCATGTGTTGACCTTTGCCATGTCGGCCTACTGATCATGTCGACATAAAGATCATGCCAACCAATAGTGGTCGACCTAAAGACTGGATTTCACCCCCATTTGCATGAAAGCTACAGACTAAATGTTGTACTAAAATTCAAATATGATGCAATTGTTGCCCTTATTCTTGTAGCATGACCATTATTTTTAGAGCTTACTAAACACTTGTATGTAAACTCCTATGAGCAGGGCTCTCTTCCCTAATGGGCTTTTCCTTCCCCCATATATACCATCATCTACTCCCCACTGCCTGCAAGGGTTCTGCCGCCCTGCTGCTTATTTGGGTATAATGACAGCAGCCGCAGCAATGATTATAATCCATGTCCTGCTAGTAACTTCTGTCTTGTTTTGTTTGAACTGTTTCTGTACTAAGTAAGGCCATGCAGACCCCTTTTGGTGCCATATAAAATAATAATAATAATAATAATAATACCCTCACCCAAAGTGCAATAGATCCAGCATCAAAGTCAACATTGTGATTCACTCAAATCAGTAATTGCCTCTATAATTACTTTATTTTTTTTACTGCTTTTAAGCTTCTTAAAAGTTTCACTGTTTTTCATATATCACTAACTAGGGATGGCCATCGGTGGGTTAGCCAACAATAGTCATCACTGATGGGACCATCTGTGATTAACATAGATAGCATGAAGCCACCAATGGTGAACCATCCATGTTTTGCAACCATCGCCAGCCATCCCGGATGCGGGGCATGGCAGGCTACAGGACAATTAGGTTCAGGCGGTGGGGCAGTCATCCCTGGGCAGACGCGCCGAGAGAGGGCGGGGGAAGCGGGTAATTACCCCAGCCCGGGCTTGTTGGGAGGGGCTCAGGTCAGCTGTTATGGGTGACATTTTCCTCCCTTGCATCACTGATCAGGGTGCTGGCCCCTTATGCAGCATGCAATGCCACAGCCTTACTAATTTTCCTATTACTTTAATTCCGCACCTCTCTCAGTACATGGCCACTCTTTGTGTAACTGCCTCTACACCTGAAAAGAAAACAAAACTGGCAGCCATCGTTGGCAGAGCCCCACTGGGTCCCCACCATCAATAGTAAACCATCGATGGTTATCACAATTGTTAGCCATGAAGAATATTCAGCTTAACCATGAGAGGTTTTGGGTGGGCACGCAATATCTTTAACAGAGGGTTGAATATGCTGGGTATGGGACTCAGGGTCGACACGCAGTAGGTTGACACCTATTGGTAGACCGTGAGTAGATCGACACAGGAAATAGATCGACACACCGATTAGGTCACATGAACATGGTCGACATGGAAAAAGGTCAACATGAGTTTTCATGTTTTTTTGGTGTCTTTTTTTTTCTTAAAGTGAACGGGAATCCCAATTAGTGCACCATGTCGCCTCACTCGCCATACTTAGGCCAAGGTGACTCGCGCAGTTTACCGTTCCCAATTGTAGTCCACGTGGATCATAAAGTTTGAAAAAGTAAGCAAAAAAAAAAAAGTGAAGAACTCATGTCGACCTTTTTCCATGTCGGCCTTGTTCATGTCAACCTAGTCACTGTCGACCTAAGGTGTGTCGACCCAGAGCACGGATATCAAATATGCCAGCGGGTAACTATCAAGTCCTTGACAAAGCTACATCTGTATCCTGGCTTAAAAGAAACAAAAAAACAAAACAAAACAAAAAAACAGCAACATTCATTTGTACAGTACACACTCACTGGCTACAAAGCCTTCTCAGTACACAGGCACGACTCATCATGTGACTGAACTTTGCACTAGAAGCCACAACACAGCGCAGTCAGGGGCAGATTTATTAAGCTCGGTGAAGTGATAAAGTGGAAGGTGATAAAGGACCAGCCAATCAGCTCCTAACTGCCATGTCACAGGCTGTGTTTGAAAAATGTCAGTTAGGATCTGATTGGCTGGTCCTTTATCACCTTACAATTTATCACTTCACTGAGCTTAATAAATCTGCCCCTCAGGGAGATAACCTCACGTGCAGTCCACTTTACAGTCAGGAGCTACATTACATTACATTACAAGGAAGGGACAAAACAAACCCTAGCACAGGACTGGAAACCACATTATTTCCCGGCAGCAGCACAGACCTGTCTGCTGTAGCTCCTGGGGAGACAGGCTGCATCACTTTATGCACATGAACTGCACCCACCAATGTACAGTGCACACACAGCCTGCAGCTCACAGCAGCACTTCCGTCTTCACACACAGAGGACTGAGACACGTGACCCTCTGCAGCCAACCACCACCGAGCATGTAAATATATTGCTCGTCACCGTTAATCCTCTTACTTTAAAGGAGAAGTGCCCCAAAACATAGTTTTGAAAGCTTTGCCAGTCACTACTGAAGTAACTTCTACACATAAATAGTACGGTTATAGATCAATGGGTCGACATGGACTAGGTCAACAGTCAATAGGTCGACCACTATTGGTCGACATTTAAATGGTCAACACAGGAAAGAAAGGTTGACATGTTTTTTAAAAAAATGGTCGACTCGGGACATGTTGACACATAAAAGGTCGACATCATTTTATTTATTTTTTCACTTTTTTTTTACTTTTTTTCTGTCTTTTTTTTGCATAACCAGGAACCCCAATTATTGCGCCACGACCCCTTATATGGCTCACTTCGCACACCATACTGTGGGCAAGGTGCCTCGCTCTGCTACCACTGTGCTTGGCACAGGTTACTATTCCCATTCGTAGTCCATGTGGATGATAAAGTGTGAAAAAGTTAAAAATACACTTTTCTTAAAAATAAAAAAGTAATGTCGACCTTTTCATATGTCAACCATTTTAACGAGACAACCTTTTCATGTGTCGACCATGTGAATGTCGACCAATAGTGGTCGACCTAATGACTTGCGACCTAATCCGTGTTGACCTACCATCCGGATACCCAATAGTACTACATTATAGTTTTTTATTGCACTGTATATTACATCAATGTTATACTAGCTGCTACTTGCAGCTTCCCCCACGTCACCTGCACACAGCTCATGCGCAGAGGCGTAACTAGGGTTTTTGGAGCCCAGGACAAGATGTAAAATGGCGCCCCCCCCCCAAAAAAAAACATAGCAAAAGAAGTATGTGCGCGCACGTCAAAAAAAATGGGCGTGGCCACACACCAGAAGGTGTGTGGCCACGATCCAGAAGGGGTGTGGCCACGATCCAGAAGGGGTGTGGCCACGATCCAGAAGGGGTGTGTCCACGATCCAGAAGGGGTGTGGCCACGATCCAGAAGGGGTGTGGTCACTGAAAATGGCCCACAGTGCCAGTTACATTGCCCCACAGTGCCAGATACAATGCCCCACAGTGCCAGTTACATTGCCCCACAGTGCCAGATACATGCCCCACAGTGCCAGATACATGCCCCACAGTGCCAGATACAATGCCCCACAGTGCCAGATACAATGCCCCACAGTGCCAGTTACATTGCCCCACAGTGCCAGATACAATGCCCCACAGTGCCAGATACAATGCCCCACAGTGCCAGTTACAATGCCCCACAGTGCCAGTTACAATGCCCCACAGTGCCAGTTACATTGCCCCACAGTGCCAGATACAATGCCCTACAGTGCCAGTTACATTGCCCCACAGTGCCAGATACAATGCCCCACAGTGCCAGTTACATTGCCCCCCAGTGCCAGATACAATGCCCCACAGTGCCGGATACATGCCCCATAGTGCCAGTTACATTGCCCCACAGTGCCAGATACAATGCCCCACAGTGCCAGATACATGCCCCACAGTGCCAGATACAATGCCCCACAGTGCCAGATACAATGCCCCACAGTGCCAGATACATGCCCCACAGTGCCAGTTACATTGCCCCACAGTGCCGGATACAATGCCCCACAGTGCCAGATACATGCCCCACAGTGCCAGTTACATTGCCCCACAGTGCCAGTTACATGCCCCACAGTGCTAGGCCCCACTCAGTGCCAGTTACATATGCCCCATTTGGTGCCAGATACATGCCCCACTGTGCCGCCAAGCCCGCCGCCACCCAGTCACTCACCGCTTGCTCTATGTGAGGGGAGGAGAGCGCAGTGCAGCGCCTCTCCTTCCCCTCACCGCTTCAGGTCTCCGGCGGCTATCTGGCGCCGGTTCGCTAGCCAATCAGAGCTCGCGGACCGGCAGCCAATCAGGAGCCGGTCCGCAAGCTCTGATTGGCTAGCGCCGGAGACCGGACACAGCAGCGCTGCTGGCAGCGCTGCTAGTGCTGGCAGCGGCGGTGAGGGGAGGGAGAGACGCTGCGCTCTCCTCCCCTCACATTTAGGGCTGACGGGGGCGAGTGGGGCAAGATGCTTTGGTCGCCGGCGGCGCCCCCCTCTCCTGGGCCTGCCAAGGTGCCCAGGGCACGTGCCCCACTCACCCTACCCTAGATACGCCTCTGCTCATGCGCCACATGTACATAACTCTTGCGCTGCCCATTTACTCTGTTTCAAGTGAACACGGACCCAAATCACCTCCCCCTCCATCCCTTACCGGCGAATGGCGCCACATCGATCTCTGGCATTGACGCTGCCAATAAATTTTGGTTTCATTATTGCTCAGCTTTAACGTGACGGATTGAGATGAAACAAAGCGCAGGTTATTAAGAGTTTCCGCTCCAAAATTATGCAGTATTCAAAAAAATCGATTCAGTCGTTTGTGCGCCAACTTGGAACAAACAGACCCAACGTTCTAATAATATTAGTACAGATTATAGTTATATGTTGCTGACACTGGATATGCAGGGGAGCAGCCGCTGGGGAAACCAATGTCGCAATAGTCACAATGGTCTGATGGTGATGGTAGTGATGTTCCAATGTTTGAGTGGGTGGATCAATATTTTATAAATGTTTTGGGGTTTTTTGTTTTTTTTTATAAAATAGTTTGGGAAAAGTTTTAAATATATGTTCTTGACCTAATTCAATCATTTAAAAAAATATATGTTTTTGTGCACTTTTTTGGGGGGGAAGGGGGATGCTAGTTAGATGGTAAAAAAAAAAAAACATTGTGTCCACGGCAACCATCCAGGGCAAGAAACTATCTGGCTAACCACCATCGATGGTGAAAAAGTATACAACATCAGACATAGATCACCGATGGTTTAAACACATCGATAGTCAATGGCCATCCCTAGTCCAGAGCGAGATTATGCTGCCATTAGCAGCGTTTCTACATTGTTGCAATAGCAACTTGCCTCCCTTGCTCCTAATTAAATTGAGCCCCAAGTGTCACAGTATTCCATGCCTCCTAACTTTGGAATGCTGGCAATTAGAACAAACATGGTGACATAGGACATGATCATGATGTGATAGGGCCATGTACCTACACAATGTGGTTGTGAGCGTTTTGCAGTGGGCGAGGTCACACACCTGATATGCAAGGTAGGTGTGGCCAATCAGTGATCCCGAATAAAAACTTCAAATTGATACAGGATCGCTATGTATGTATTTACATAATCAGAAAAATAATATTGATCTTTCTCATGATCTATATTATACAGTATTTGCACTTCTGCACAGCCGTTAAAAGTAAACATGCGCAGTTAAAAAAAGAAAAACAGCCAACACATGCGCAGTGTAGCAGGGGACGCCTTGGAACAGGCAAGTTTATCGCTGCTGCAGCATTGTGATTTTTTGAATCGATTCTATCAGTATACAGATATGTCCTTATACATCTTATCTGCAGTCACGCCAAACATCCTCTAGGCACAACAGGCCGTGTGAGAATCTTTTAGCATATTTTATTGCTGAAAATATGCCTTAGTCACAACATAAAGTGACTAGGACGCATAGGGTAACTGCGCTGATTAATTTGATATGACACTTGTATATCGTATGTGACTGAGGGGGACATTTACTAATCAGTGATAAGAACGGAGAAGAGAGCCAGTGGAGAAATTTCCCCATCAACCAATCAGCAGCTCTGTATTATTTTATAGTATGCAAATTAAAGATGTTAATTCAGTGCTGATTGGTTGCCGTGGGCAACTTCTCCACTGGCTCACTTCTCCGCTCTTATCACTGCTTAGTAAATGTACCCGAGTCTGTATACGAAGCAGAACAGAACTTGTACTGGAACAAAGCTGCGGCTACAACATTGTAGCACTTTCAGAGACTCAGTAGCACACAGATATACAAGTGTCATATCAAATTAATCAGCGCAGTCTTGCAATGTGACGACGAAGCATTTTCTGGAGAGAAAAAAAAGCAATAAAAAAGACGCTAGAAGATTCACATGCAACATGGCGTGCCAGCAGCAACAATATATGACTACATATCTGTATACATACAAAGACACACATATACATATATGAATTCCAACATCACTGCATGTGAGAGAATGTTTAAAGCCAAACGTTATCAGAGTTGCATGGGACCTGGCGGATCACTCGCGCCAGGCATCTCGTACTGCATGGTGTGTTGATGCTAGATATATGAGGACACATCTGTATCATGACTTAATTGAGCCAAAAACACAATGTATTGGGAGATGAACAGTGATCCTGTGGAGATAACAGAGAACGATGTCCATCCCTAATGCAGGATCATAACTAGCAGTGTGCCAACAGCCAGGACTTACTGTAGGAGGTGGCACCCACGCTGCTCCATGTCATCTGCATCTGGCTTGTGGGGTAGGGTTGATCATTGACTGTCAAAGGCTACAAACCATTGATGGTTAACTACCACTATTAGATGGTTTTGCCATTGATGGTGGAGATCCAATGGTTCTCTACCATGGATGCTACAGAGCCCACAATTGTTTATTTTCCCCCTACTTGGTGTTGGGAGAAGGAACCTACCTCCCCCATGCGACCATGGAAGCCCCACCTCTGACCGGTCTGCAGCCCGGTAAGTAATAATGCATGAATAACCATTGGTGTGTGAAACCATCAATGGTTCTCTGTTGTGCTTTTATACCATCGAGGTTAACCATCAATAGCGACCATTGACAGTTAACCCACTGATAGCCATACCTATTGTAGGGTGCCTGGAACAGAAGCTTTTCTTTTTCCTGGTCTCAAATGCCATGTCTCCTCATCATGACATCTTGATGTGACATGCTCAGGGGGCGGGGTCAACACAGGGTGGTTTATACCCTTGTTGGTATTTTGTTAGGACTGTTGAAGCACTGGGTTGCACCCTTGCCTCCTGACACCCATTCACTGCCATGGACAACAGTTGTAGGTATCACACAGCACCCATTCACCAGTATACTCAATCTGAGCTCCCTAACCTGCCAGACAAAGCCAGCTAGGGACGGTAGGGATGGCCATCGATGGGCTGTCCATCGATGGTACCATCAGTTGAGACCATCATTGGCACTTAAAGCACCTATGGTGAACCATCGATGGTTTACATCACTCGATGTCCACCGCTGGCAAGTGCTGGCCGGGCCGTGGGTCCATAAAAAAATGGAGGCGGGGCTCAGCGGGGAGCAGGGCTAAGCTCCATGCGGGTAAAAAATAAATATTTGGTTCTACTTAGTCATCAATTGCAGAGAACCACTGGCTTTCTGTCATCGATAGCAAAACCATCCGCAATCGGTAGTTAGCCATCAAAGATTGATGGCCATCCCTAAATGGACAGTTGGAAAATATGTTCTGAGGCACAAGGGTGAGACTGACTAACCCAGAGGTTCTCAAACTCGGTCCTCGGGAGCCCACACAGTGCATGTTTTGCAGGTCTCCTCACAGAATCGCAAGTGAAATAATTAGCTCCACCTGTGGACCTTTTAAAATGTGTCAGTGAGTAATTAATACACCTGTGCACCTGCTGGGTTACCTGCAAAACATGCACTGTGTGGGCTCCCGAGGACCGAGTTTGAGAACCTCTGGACTAACCTGTAGTTTGGATCAGAAAACTGTGTGACAGTTTTGAAACCCCTTAATAAAGAGTTTATTAAATGTCCCGATTAAGCATTAAAGTTCCATTGTTTTTGAGACTCCATAAGAGGCACAATTTCCAGTACTTCTGAAAGGGTGGGTTACGGATAGAGTTTGGGACACCACCTGGGTACAATCCTGATGCACAGATTGTGTACCTCTCATTTACAGCAAGGCAGATTAATGTAAAGTAATATCTAATTGCATTAGGTAACTGATCTTACACCTTTGTTATTAAATAACTTGCATTTCATTCACAACAATACGTTGGCATACTTGGCAAAATCCGAGACTTTTTGTAGAGACATGCTGTATTGCTAAAGAGTGCATTTCTTCTAAGGACATGGGGCCTCATTCAGACCTGTTCGCTCACTAGGGTTTTTTGGCAGTCCTGCGTTTGCATAGTCACCGCCTATAGGGGGAGTGTATTTTCGCTTTGCAAGTGTGCGAACACATGTGTAGCAGAGCTGTACGAACAAATTTTGTGCAGTCTCTGCGCAGCCCAGGACTTACTCAGCAGCTGCGAATACTTCAGCCTGTCCGGGACCGGAATTGACGTCAGGAACCCTCCCTGCAAACGCTTGGACACGCCTGCATTTTTCCAAACACTCCATGAAAACGGTCAGTTGACACCCATAAATGGCTTCTTCCTGTCAATCTCCTTACGTACACCCATGCAAATGGATTCATCACACAAACCCATCGCTGAGCGGCGATCTGCTTTGTACCCATGCGACGCGCCTGCAAATAGCGGTGCATACGCAGTTTAGACCTGATCGCCTGCTGTACGAAAATGCAGCCTAGCGATCAGGTCTGAATTAGGCCCTTAATAAAGTAACAGAGGCCTCATGTTCCTTTCTAGAGTCATGTCACCAGGCGGGAACTTATGAACTGTAGATTCCATATATATAATTTCCTGAATTAGGGCAGGTTCTGTAACAGCAAAGTGATCAGCACTGCCAAGATTCCATGTCAGAAGTTCCCACCTAGGGGCATAGACTAACCATGATAATGTCCCGCTTTTTTTTGTCTCTTCCCGGTGATCCCACTGTCAGAGAGCACATGCAGAGCTCCTGTTCAGTTACCTTCCATTCACTCTGCTGTCACTGCTGCTTTTACGGCCATTATAACATTGAGTTCATTCATGGTTTATGGCCATCCAGCATTTGGAAAATTTGCTGGTGTATATTGATAAGCCTGTTCCCTAAACAGGGGTGCCATAAGATCCCTTTACTCCAAAACACCTATGATTTCCCCAAGTTCTGTGGCTGGCTAAATGCAAGCCTGAATTTCACCTGGTGTTAATCAGCCATAGAACCTGTGTAAATCATAGGTGTCCCAGATTAAAGGGCTAGTATAGCAAGCCTATGTACGGTATGAAGTTCTACAAGGCAAGAACCTGCAATGGCAGCAGCCTGAATGCAGCAGTAGGAAGTGGGACAGACTATGACAACTGCTAATTACATAAATACAAAAGAAAAATAATAACACACAATAATAGACTATAATAAACTTTGCTGTGCCATGGGCAGTGTTGCTTAAGACAGGATGTGGCTGTATACACCAATGTAAGGGAAAACAGCCCGGCCTGTACTATACTTATAGTTGTTTAAACACAAATTTAGTGTATTTACCAACACCTGACCTATGACATGAAAGCATTACTTACGTCTCAGACTCCTTGCTCACTACTAGTCCACGCTCTACAGGTAACACAAGCCACTGGTCTGTCACACTGGGGACTGTGCAGAGGTCCTGTGTAGCAGTCCTGCTCTCCCCTCACTGACTGACTGCAGTGCAGAGTGCAGCCACTTCCTGATTCTCCTCAGTTTCGATTTTTGGGAAACTTTTCATTTTTAGTTTCTGTTTTATTTCTTACTCTGAGCCACAGTGGGTGTGACATTCTGCTCATTCCATGAGCTAACAGATACTGGAGAGTGAAACTACATAAAGCAAACAGCGGTACGGTTACCTACTGCATCAGTAGATAGTGATAAGAATAACTATATACTGTATTCATCTAAGGGCTGTATTCAATTCAAGTTGCATTTCCTGACTTGTCGGATCAACAGGAGTTTATGGTCGAATCCAGATTGGACATATTCAATCCAACTTCCGTTTATCCGACAAGTCATTAAATCTGACTTGTCGGGAAGCATGTGGATTGGCGGATCCATGTGTTTTGTCGGATTCGTGGCCAAATCCGACAGGTTTAGCCCCATTTCCGACAATGTCAAACCGACTTTAAAAAAAGTGTCGGATTGGCAGTGTCGGGAACGGCCAAATCCGCTAATTGAATACTGAAATGTTCGATCCTTTCCATTGGAAAGGATCCGACATCAATTGAATACACCCATATGTGTGCTATCTTACAATGTCATTATTTTAGGGTTTGGTATATTTGTAGGGTAATGGCGGAGATGCAGTGGCTGTCCGCCATCATTAGCACAGAGGGCCACAAATGTTTTCCCCCTTTCTGGTGCAATGACATAGAGCAATCCACAAAAGCACCACCTCCACCTCTGATTGATCCAGGTTGTAAAAGAGCAGGGATTACCATTGCTTTGCAAAACCATTGATTGGTCTCTTTTAACAGTTTCACATCATCGTGGTTAGCCCATCAATGGCCATCCCTAGTCCTAAATAATCTCCAGGCACTCAGCTCCTTCCTGTTCCTGGCAGCCCTGCACCCTAATCATGATGTCACATGCTTAGGGGCAGAGTCAGTACAAGGCAGCTATGCTATGGGATACCATCGATGGTTTCGCTCATCGATGGTCATTCCTGTTCTTTCTGTGAAAGACCCGTGGGCCAATCAGAGCCTGGGGCGGGGCTCTGCTGGTGTCAGGGGCGGAGCTATGCTCTGTGTCTCAGCATCTTGTAAAAAAAAAATTGTTTAGGCCTAGCCATTGATGGAGGGAAACCATCTGGTTCTCCCCATCAATGGTAAAAGTATGCAACCTCGGTCATAGACCATCGATGATTTTGAATCATCGATGGTCGATGGCCATCCCTATATGGGCATACCTCCCAACTGTCCCGATTTTCGCGGGACAGTCCCGTTTTTTGGGGACTGTCCCGCTGTCCAACCCGCGGGCCGCAGTGTCCCGCGGTGGGGGGGGCAGTTGGGAGGCTCTGTGTCTCGCTGCCCTGCTTAGCAGAGCAGCAGTGAATAGACGCTGTGCGCATGCGCACAGCGTCTATTCACTTTAGTCAAAGGGAGGGGGGGCATGCCAGCGGCTCACAGAGCGCTGGGCATGCCCCCTCAGTGACGAAAACGGGGCGTGGCTCGCGATTGTGGGCCCTCCGCTAAACCATGCCCCTTTTTCTTAGGTCACACCCCTTTTCGGGAACGCGCGCGGCTTCGACGCGCGTTTCCCTATTTAGAAAACCAAGAAGTTGGGAGGTATGTATGGGGGGTAATTCTGAGTTGATCGCAGCAGCAAGAAAGTTAGCAATTGGGCAAAACCATTTGCACTGCAGGTGTGGCAGATATAACATTTGCAGAGAGAGTTAGATTTGGGCGGGTTATTTTGTTTCTGTGCAGGGTCAATACTGGCTGCTTTATTTTTACACTGCAAATTAGATTACAGATTGAACACACCCCACCCAAATCTAACTCTCTCTGCAAATGTTATATCTGCCCCCCTGCAGTGCACATGGTTTTGCCCAATTGCTAAAAAATTTCCTGCTGCGATCAACTTGGAATTACCCCCGTGGTCCTGATTTATACATATTAGCTTACTCTCCTGGAATGTCCGGAGACTTGTGGGTTTTCTTTCAAACAACTACTTTTTATATATTTATTCATGAGGGAATTTGTAGATATGTTTCATCTAAAGAAACAGCTACTTGTGTCCAGCGTATCTGTATATGCAAGTCCAGTGTTTCCCAAATAGTTGTCAGGACACCTTAACAGCGCATGTTTCCCATATCTCTGTGCTGGAGCACAGGTGTGTCTATTACTGAATGACCAGTTTTAATAGATCTAGCGTGTTGAGGAGACCTGGAAAGCATGCACTGTTACGGTTCTCTGAGGTCTGGGTCAGGTAGAGTGACCATATTATCCCTTTTACCTGGGACGCTCATGGATTACACAGGTTCTGTGGCTGATTAAAACTGAAATGTAGGCTTGAAGTCAGCCAGCCACAGAACTTGTGTTATTAATATATGTCCAGAATTAAAGGGATGAGGGTAGTCATTCCGAGTTGTTCGCTAGCTGCATTTGTTCGCCGTGCAGCGATGAGGCAAAAAAACTGCACTTCTGCGCATGCGTATGCGGCGCAATGCGCACACGCGACGTACTATTACTACGAACGATGTAGTTTCACACAAGGTCTAGCGAAGCATTTGAGTCGCACTGCTGGCCGCAGAGTGATTGACATGAAGAGGGCGTTTCTGGGTGTCAACTGACGGTTTTCAGGGAGTGTTCGAAAAAACGCAGGCGTGCCGGGAAAAATGCAGGCGTGGCTGGGCGAACGCAGGGCGTGTTTGTGACGTCAAAACAGGAACTGAACAGTCTGAAGTCATCGCAAGAGCTGAGTAGGTATTGAGCTACTCTAAAACTGCACAAAAAAAACTGCAATCCTTTCGTTCGCACTTCTGCTAATCTAAAATACACTCCCAGTGGGCGGCGGCATAGCGTTTGCACGGCTGCTAAAAACTGCTAGCGAGCGAAGAACTCGGAATGACCACTGAGGTGGAAACCCGGGCCGCAGCCTTTTCTTTTATTCTGTGATTTACCAACATCAAAAGATTGTATGTATGCAGAGAACCTGTGACCATAGTGGCAGGTTTTTTTTATCATTGTACAGCATACCATCCAACTGTATCTATTTGGTTGGTATAGTCCAGTTTTTTTTTATGGTTTGTACCAGCCAAAAGGGGCTTTGTACCAGGTTCAGTAACTCTGTAGTCCCACAGAGATATATATCAGAGCTGTGGGGCCACGCCCACTTTACCCATGGCCACGCCCACTGTCTTTTTTCTTTTTCTTTCTTCTTTTTTTTTTTTGTACCGATTTCCTGCTCTCTACACTATTGGTCGACAGGGTTTCGAGGTCGACATGTTCTAGGTCGACAGGTCAAATGGTCAACATGATTTATTTATTTTTGTATAGTTTTCTCCGTATAGTGACCGGGAACCCCAATTAGTGAACCGTGTCCCACAGTGTCAAGGGGTGGCTCGCTCCGCTACTGCTGTGATCAGCACAGGTTACTATTCTCAATTGTAATCCACGTGGATCGTTAAGTATGAAAAAGTGCAAAAAGAGAAAAAAAACTCATGTCTACCTTTTGACCTAGAACATGTCGACCTAGAGACCCTGTCGACCTAGAAACCCTGTCGACCTAGATACTGTTGACCAATAGTGGTCGACCTAAGTGTGGTCGACTTAGAAACCGAATACCGGTTAAACATACTAAAATATACACAAATATAATAGAACTAGTACAGACCTATCTAAGCACACACTCTCCTATCTCATGGCAAGGCTCCTGTCTCTTCTTCCTGGGAGCTACTCTCTGGTCCAGTGCACTTATTGAGAACTCACAGCGAACTTGGTAGAAGAAATTGCTACCACTGGGCATGTGCAGCAACTCTGCTCTGTCCCTTAACCTGCATGATGTGGCAGCAGCTCTAGCAATCGGGTGGTCTTCAGTATGCCGGCTGTCGGGATCCCGGCGCCGGAATCCCGACAGCCGGCATACCGACACTTATTCTCCCTCGTGGGGGTCCACGACCTCCCTGGAGGGAGAATAAAATGCCGTGCCCGCAGCGTGGCGAGCTCAGCGAGCCCGCAAGGGGCTCATTTGTGCTCGCCACACTGTCGGTAAGCCGGAAGTCAGGCGCCGGTATGATGGTCGCCGGGAGCCCGACCGCCGGCATACCATACCACACCCCTAGCAATCTTATTATATCCCATTGCTATTGTTGTCAGAATTTGAAACTCCTCCCCAGTGTTTGCCTATAGACACAGCATATGTAATCCATGGAATCTGTGTGCTCTGGGGCTAGAAAGGTAAGGTAGACACGACATTCTTCCCAAATTTAACAATTTAGACAGAACAGTTCCAGTCTGAGGGCTATCTTCCACCGTCTAAACAGCTTTGGTCATGATGGGAAAGTTGTGAGACATCTCCATATGCAGAGCAGTGGTGACCGGTGCCATACCTCCCAACATTGGGAGACGTCAAGGAGGGTCTCCCTGGCGCGGTAGAAAAGGGGGCAGGGCTTATAGAAAAGGGGGCATGGCTTTGCAGGAGTGTCGCGATCGTGAGGCAGCTCTGTGAGCTGCTGGCATGCCTGCGGTCTCTCCGTCTCATGTGAATAGACGCTGTGCGTATCCATGGAGAACACAGGGACTGTCAGGTTGGGGAGTCCGGAACCGGAACTTTGGGATTCAGGACTCCAGAATGTCAGGGCTGTTTTTATTTTAAAAGAGATTTGTATATGTAACTGGTGAGTGGGGGCAGGCGGGCGGTCAGTGGTCGTCTGTATACAATTATAAAATAGTTCCTCACGGGATGCAGTCAAAATACTGACAGCAGGATCCCGACGGCCAGTATCCCGATACATCCCGGAGGGAAGTACAGGGGCTGGGGTTAGGGTTAGGCACTAGGGGGGGAGGATTAGGGTTAGGCTGTGGGAGTGGGGGTGGTTAGGGTTAGGATGCAGGAGGTGGGTTAGGTGTAGGGGTAAGGTAAAAATACTTACACACTATGGGCTTAATTCAGGTTGGATCGCAAATAGCGATCCAACTGCAATTTTTACAAAAGCCCCACGGGCGCATACACCGGCAGAGGCGTTCATGAGGTGAAAGGGGGGCGGCAACGCTCCGTTTTCAAGATGGAGCGTTGCGGGGGCGGCGACGGAGAAAAGGGAGCGGCGCCAGTCAAACGGTCTCATCTTATAAAACCGTGACCTGTGAGGGTGTTTCAAGCTGCAAATATTCCTTCTTTTAACATGATTATTTTATAGAAGGACCAGGGGCAAACACAGGATTTAGCCAGGGGGGTTTCCATGTATATGTATTTATGCGTGTGTATATATATATATATATATATATAAAAAATGGGGGAATAAGGGTACCGGCGACTGGTGTTGTTTAAAATGCAATAGTTAAAAGATAGATTTAAAAGCCAAAAAACTATATAATGGTACAAACAAGCTTTAATTATCACATAAAAGCGGGTTAAAACATAAAAATATTAATAAAATCTTACGAATATAAAGGTCTTAGTAAAAAGTAAGGACTTCTAACTTAGCTTTTTAAAAATAGGCAAGGGAGTCACCACAGGGAGCCCAACGCGTTTCGTCACAACTGACCCTTTGAAGAAGTCAGTTGTGACGAAACGCGTTGGGCTCCCTGTGGTGACTCCCTTGCCTATTTTTAAAAAGCTAAGTTAGAAGTCCTTACTTTTTACTAAGACCTTTATATTCGTAAGATTTTATTAATATTTTTATGTTTTAACCCGCTTTTATGTGATAATTAAAGCTTGTTTGTACCATTATATAGTTTTTTGGCTTTTAAATCTATCTTTTAACTATTGCATTTTAAACAACACCAGTCGCCGGTACCCTTATTCCCCCATTTTTTAGATTCTTCCCAGCAGTACTGTACCAGTATTGCGTTCAAAAGGGTTGGCAGACACCTTTTAACAAGGTTGCGTGTGTTTTTTAGCAATTTTAGTAATTTATTTATTTTATACTGAGAACCCACCTCACAAGTGGCGCTGTGTCATTTCCTTTCTACATATATATATATATATATATATATATATTAGTGATGTGCACCGGACATTTTTCGGGTTTTGTGTTTTGGTTTTGGGTTCGGTTCCGCCGCCGTGTTTTGGGTTCGAACGCGTTTTGCCAAAACCTCACCGAATTTTTTTTGTCAGATTCGGGTGTGTTTTGGATTCGGGTGTTTTTTTTCAAAAAACCCTAAAAAACAGCTTAAATCATTGAATTTGGGGGTTATTTTGATCCCATAGTATTATTAACCTCAATAACCATAATTTACACTCATTTTCAGTCTATTCTGAACACCTCACACCTCACACCTCACAATATTATTTTTAGTCCTAAAATTTGCACCGAGGTCGCTGGATGGCTAAGCTAAGCGACCCTAGTGGCCGACACAAACACCTGGCCTATCTAGGAGTGGCACTGCAGTGTCAGGCAGGATGGCCCTTCCAAAAAATACTCCCCAAACAGCACATGACGCAAAGAAGAAAAAAAAAGAGGCGCAATGAGGTAGCTGTGTGAGTAAGCTAAGCGACCCTAGTGGCCGACACAAACACCTGGCCCATCTAGGAGTGGCACTGCAGTGTCAGGCAGGATGGCCCTTCCAAAAAATACTCCCCAAACAGCACATGACGCAAAGAAGAAAAAAAAAGAGGCACAATGAGGTAGCTGTGTGAGTAAGCTAAGCGACCCTAGTGGCTGACACAAACACCTGGCCCATCTAGGAGTGGCACTGCAGTGTCAGGCAGGATGGCCCTTCCAAAAAATACTCCCCAAACAGCACATGACGCAAAGAAGAAAAAAAAGAGGCGCAATGAGGTAGCTGTGTGAGTAAGCTAAGCGAGCCTAGTGGCCGACACAAACACCTGGCCCATCTAGGAGTGGCACTGCAGTGTCAGGCAGGATGGCCCTTCCAAAAAATACTCCCCAAACAGCACATGACGCAAAGAAGAAGAAAAAGAGGCGCAATGAGGTAGCTGTGTGAGTAAGCTAAGCGACCCTAGTGGCCGACACAAACACCTGGCCCATCTAGGAGTGGCACTGCAGTGTCAGGCAGGATGGCCCTTCCAAAAAATACTCCCCAAACAGCACATGACGCAAAGAAGAAAAAAAAGAGGCGCAATGAGGTAGCTGTGTGAGTAAGCTAAGCGACCCTAGTGGCCGACACAAACACCTGGCCCATCTAGGAGTGGCACTGCAGTGTCACGCAGGATGGCCCTTCCAAAAAATACTCCCCAAACAGCACATGACGCAAAGAAGAAAAAAAAGAGGCGCAATGAGGTAGCTGTGTGAGTAAGCTAAGCGACCCTAGTGGCCGACACAAACACCTGGCCCATCTAGGAGTGGCACTGCAGTGTCACGCAGGATGGCCCTTCCAAAAAATACTCCCCAAACAGCACATGACGCAAAGAAGAAAAAAAAGAGGCGCAATGAGGTAGCTGTGTGAGTAAGCTAAGCGACCCTAGTGGCCGACACAAACACCTGGCCCATCTAGGAGTGGCACTGCAGTGTCATGCAGGATGGCCCTTCCAAAAAATACTCCCCAAACAGCACATGACGCAAAGAAGAAAAAAAAGAGGCGCAATGAGGTAGCTGTGTGAGTAAGCTAAGCGACCCTAGTGGCCGACACAAACACCTGGCCCATCTAGGAGTGGCACTGCAGTGTCACGCAGGATGGCCCTTCCAAAAATTACTCCCCAAACAGCACATGACGCAAAGAAAAATGAAAGAAAAAAGAGGTGCAAGATGGAATTGTCCTTGGGCCCTCCCATCCTCCCACCCACCCTTATGTTGTATAAACAGGACATGCACACTTTAACCAACCCATCATTTCAGCGACAGGGTCTGCCACACAACTGTGACTGAAATGACTGGTTGGTTTGGGCCCCCACCAAAAGAGAAGCAATCAATCTCTCCTTGCACAAACTGGCTCTACAGAGGCAAGATGTCCACCTCATCATCATCGTCCGATTCATCACCCCTTTCACTGTGTACATCCCCCTCCTCACAGATTATTAATTTGTCCCCACTGGAATCCACCATCTCAGGTCCCTGTGTACTTTCTGGAGGCAATTGCTGCTGGTGAATGTCTCCATGGAGGAATTGATTATTATAATTCATTTTAATGAACATCATCTTCTCCACATTTTCTGGAAGTAGCCTCGTACGCCGATTGCTGACAAGGTGAGCGGCGGCACTAAACACTCTTTCGGAGCACACACTGGAGGGAGGGCAACTTAGGTAGAATAAAGCCAGTTTGTGCAAGGGCCTCCAAATTGCCTCTTTTCCCTGCCAGTATACGTACGGACTGTCTGACGTGCCTACTTGGATGCGGTCACTCATATAATCCTCCACCATTCTTTCAATGGTGAGAGAATCATATGCAGTGACAGTAGACGACATGTCAGTAATCGTTGGCAGGTCCTTCAGTCCGGACCAGATGTCAGCATCAGCAGTCGCTCCAGACTGCCCTGCATCACCGCCAGCGGGTGGGCTCGGAATTCGTAGCCTTTTCCTCGCACCCCCAGTTGCGGGAGAATGTGAAGGAGGAGATGTTGACAGGTCGCGTTCCGCTTGACTTGACAATTTTCTCACCAGCAGTTCTTTGAACCCCTGCAGACTTGTGTCTGCCGGAAAGAGAGATCCAACGTAGGTTTTAAATCTAGGATCGAGCACGGTGGCCAAAATGTAGTGCTCTGATTTCAACAGATTGACCACACGTGAATCCTGGTTAAGCGAATGAAGGGCTCCATCCACAAGTCCCACATGCCTAGCGGAATTGCTCTGTTTTAGCTCCTCCTTCAATGCATCCAGCTTCTTCTGCAAAAGCCTGATGAGGGGAATGACCTGACTCAGGCTGGCAGTGTCTGAACTGACTTCACGTGTGGCAAGTTCAAAGGGCAGCAGAACCTTGCACAACGTTGAAATCATTCTCCACTGCGCTTGAGACAGGTGCATTCCACCTCCTTTGCCTATATCGTGGCCAGATGTATAGGCTTGAATGGCCTTTTGCTGCTCCTCCATCCTCTGAAGCATATAGAGGGTTGAATTCCACCTCGTTACCACCTCTTGCTTCAGATGATGGCAGGGTAGGTTCAGGTTTTTTTGGTGGTGCTCCAGTCTTCTGTACGCGGTGCCTGTATGCCGAAAGTGGCCCGCAATTCGTCTGGCCACCGACAGCATCTCTTGCACGCCCCTGTCGTTTTTTAAATAATTCTGCACCACCAAATTCAAGGTATGTGCAAAACATGGAACGTGCTGGAATTTGCCCAGATGTAATGCACGCACAATATTGCTGGCGTTGTCCGATGCCACAAATCCCCAGGAGAGTCCAATTGGGGTAAGCCATTCTGCGATGATCTTCCTCAGTTGCCGTAAGAGGTTTTCAGCTGTGTGCGTATTCTGGAAAGCGGTGATACAAAGCGTAGCCTGCCTAGGAACGAGTTGGCGTTTGCGAGATGCTGCTACTGGTGCCGCCGCTGCTGTTCTTGCAGCGGGAGGCAATACATCTACGCAGTGGGCTGTCACAGTCATGTAGTCCTGAGTCTGCCCTGCTCCACTTGTCCACATGTCCGTGGTTAAGTGGACATTGGGTACAACTGCATTTTTTAGGACACTGGTGAGTCTTTTTCTGACGTCCGTGTACATTCTCGGTATCGCCTGCCTAGAGAAGTTGAACCTAGATGGTATTTGGTAACGGGGGCACACTACCTCAAGAAATTGTCTAGTTCCTGTGAACTAACGGCGGATACCGGACGCACGTCTAACACCAACATAGTTGTCAAGGCCTCAGTTATCCGCTTTGCAACAGGATGACTGCTGTGATATTTCATCTTCCTCGCAAAGGACTGTTGGACAGTCAATTGTTTACTGGAAGTAGTACAAGTGGTCTTCCGACTTCCCCTCTGGGATGACGATCGGCTCCCAGCAGCAACAACAGCAGCGCCAGCAGCAGTAGGCGTTACACTCAAGGATGCATCGGAGGAATCCCAGGCAGGAGAGGACTCGTCAGACTTTCCAGTGACATGGCCTGCAGGACTATTGGCTTTCCTGGGTAAGGAGGAAATTGACACTGAGGGAGTTGGTGGTGTGGTTTGCGCGAGCTTGGTTACAAGAGGAAGGTATTTACTGGTCAGTGGACTGCTTCCGCTGTCGCCCAAAGTTTTTGAACTTGTCACTGACTTATTATGAATGCGCTGCAGGTGACGTATAAGGGAGGATGTTCCGAGGTGGTTAACGTCCTTACGCCTACTTATTACAGATTGACAAAGGCAACACACGGCTTGACACCTGTTGTTCGCATTTCTGTTGAAATACTTCCACACTGAAGAGCTGATTTTTTTGGTATTTTCACCAGGCATGTCAATGGCCATATTCCTCCCACGGACAACAGGTGTCTCCCCGGGTGCCTGACTTAAACAAACCACCTCACCATCAGAATCCTCCTTGTCAATTTCCTCCCCAGCGCCAGCAACACCCATATCCTCATCCTGGTGTACTTCAACACTGACATCTTCAATTTCACTATCAGGAACTGGACTGCGGGTGCTCCTTTCAACACTTGCAGGGGGCGTGCAAATGGTGGAAGGCGCAAGCTCTTCCCGTCCAGTGTTGGGAAGGTCAGGCATCGCAACCGACACAATTGGACTCTCCTTTGGGATTTGGGATTTCGAAGAACGCACAGTTCTTTGCTGTGCTTTTGCCGCAAGTCTTTTCTTTTTTCTAGCGAGAGGATGAGTGCTTCCATCCTCATGTGAAGCTGAACCACTAGCCATGAACATAGGCCAGGGCCTCAGCCGTTCCTTGCCACTCCGTGTCGTAAATGGCATATTGGCAAGTTTACGCTTCTCCTCAGACGCTTTTAATTTTGATTTTGGGTAATTTTTTTACTGATCTTTTGTGTTTTGGATTTTACATGCTCTGTACTATGACTTTGGG